>NW_026963031.1:0-23204 GCF_032445375.1 Bacillus rossius redtenbacheri | reverse complement strand
GGTTAGGTAGGTTAGGTTAGGTTAGGTTAGGTTAGGTTAGGTCAGGTCATTGTATTTAATAATTTTTAAATTTTTTTTTACTTTTAGGCAAGGTTAGGTTAAGTTAGGTTAGGTTAGGTCATTGTATTTGATTATTTAAAAAAAATTCCCCTCTCAGGCAATATTAGGTTAGGTTAGGTTAGTTTAGGTTAGGTAAGGTCATTGTATTTAATTATTTAAAAAAATTTCCCCTCTCAGGCAATATTAGGTTAGGTTAGGTTAGGTTAGGTTAGGTTAGGTTAGGTTAGGTTAGGTTAGGTCAAGTCATTGTATTTAATAATTTTTAAATTTTTTTTACTCTCAGGCAAGGTTAGGTTAGGTTAGGTTAGGTTAGGTAAGGTTAGGTTAGGTTAGGTTAGGTTAGGTTAGGTTAGGTTAGGTTAGGTTAGGTTAGGTTAGGTTAGGTTAGGTTAGGTTAGGTTAGGTTAGGTTAGGTTAGGTTAGATTAGGTTAGGTTAGGTTAGGTTAGGTTAGGTTAGGTTAGGTTAGGTTAGGTTAGGTCAGGTCATTGTATTTAATAATTTTTAAATTTTTTTTACTCTCAGGCAAGGTTAGGTTAGGTTAGGTTAGGTTAGGTAAGGTTAGGTTAGGTTAGGTTAGGTTAGGTTAGGTTAGGTTAGGTTAGGTTAGGTTAGGTTAGGTTAGGTTAGGTTAGGTTAGGTTAGGTTAGGTTAGGTTAGGTCAGGTCATTGTATTTAATAATTTTTAATTTTTTTTTTTACTTTTAGGCAAGGTTAGGTTAAGTTAGGTTAGGTTAGGTCATTGTATTTGATTATTTAAAAAAAATTCCCCTCTCAGGGCAATATTAGGTTAGGTTAGATTAGGTAAGTTTAGGTTAGGTAAGGTCATTGTATTTAATTATTTAAAAAAATTTCCCCTCTCAGGCAATATTAGGTTAGGTTAGGTTAGGTTAGGTTAGGTCATTGTATTTAATTATTTAAAAAAAATTCCCCTCTCAGGCAATATTAGGTTAGGTTAGGTTAGGTTAGGTTAGGTCATTGTATTTAATTATTTAAAAAAAATTCCCCTCTCAGGCAATATTAGGTTAGGTTAGGTTAGGTTAGGTTAGGTTAGGTTAGGTTAGGTTAGGTCAGGTCATTGTATTTAATAATTTTTAAATTTTTTTTACTCTCAGGCAAGGTTAGGTTAGGTTAGGTTAGGTTAGGTAAGGTTAGGTTAAGTTAGGTTAGGTTAGGTTAGGTTAGGTTAGGTTAGGTTAGGTTAGGTTAGGTTAGGTTAGGTTAGGTTAGGTTAGGTTAGGTTAGGTTAGGTTAGGTTAGGTTAGGTTAGGTTAGGTTAGGTTAGGTTAGGTTAGGTTAGGTTAGGTTTAGGTTAGGTTAGGTTAGGTTAGGTTAGGTTATGTTAGGTTAGGTTAGGTTAGGTTAGGTTAGGTTAGGTAAGGTCATTGTATTTAATTATTTAAAAAAATTTCCCCTCTCAGGCAATATTAGGTTAGGTTAGGTTAGGTTAGGTTAGGTTAGGTTAGGTTAGGTTAGGTCAGGTCATTGTATTTAATAATTTTTAAATTTTTTTTTACTTTTAGGCAAGGTTAGGTTAAGTTAGGTTAGGTTAGGTCATTGTATTTGATTATTTAAAAAAAAATTCCCCTCTCAGGCAATATTAGGTTAGGTTAGGTTAGGTTAGGTTAGGTTAGGTTAGGTTAGGTTAGGTTAGGTTAGGTTAGGTTAGGTTAGGTTAGGTTAGGTTAGGTTAGGTTAGGTTAGGTTAGGTTGTTAGGTTAGGTTAGGTTAGGTTAGGTTAGGTTAGGTTAGGTTAGGTTAGGTTAGGTTAGGTTAGGTTAGGTTAGGTTAGGTTAGGTTAGGTTAGGTTAGGTTAGGTTAGGTTAGGTTAGGTTAAGTTAGGATAGGTTAGGTTAGGTTAGGTTAGGTTAGGTTAGGTTAGGTTAGTTTAGGTTAGGTTAGGTTAGGTTAGGTTAGTTAGGTTAGGTTAGGTTAGGTTAGGTTAGGTTAGGTTAGGTTAGGTTAGGTTAGGTTAGGTTAGGTTAGGTTAGGTTAGGTTAGGTTAGGTTAGGTTAGGTTAGGTTAGGTTAGGTTAGGTTAGGTTAGGTTAGGTTAGGTTATGTTAGGTTAGGTTAGGTTAGGTTAGGTTAGGTTAGGTAAGGTCATTGTATTTAATTATTTAAAAAAATTTCCCCTCTCAGGCAATATTAGGTTAGGTTAGGTTAGGTTAGGTTAGGTTAGGTTAGGTTAGGTTAGGTCAGGTCATTGTATTTAATAATTTTTAAATTTTTTTTTACTTTTAGGCAAGGTTAGGTTAAGTTAGGTTAGGTTAGGTCATTGTATTTGATTATTTAAAAAAAATTCCCCTCTCAGGCAATATTAGGTTAGGTTAGGTTAGTTTAGGTTAGGTAAGGTCATTGTATTTAATTATTTAAAAAAATTTCCCCTCTCAGGCAATATTAGGTTAGGTTAGGTTAGGTTAGGTTAGGTTAGGTTAGGTTAGGTTAGGTTAGGTTAGGTTAGGTTAGGTTAGGTTAGGTTAGGTTGGGTTAGGTTAGGTTAGGTTAGGTTAGGTTATGTTAGGTTAGGTCATTGTATTTAATTTTTTAAAAATTTTCCTCTCTCAGGCAAGGTTAGGTTAGGTTAGGTTACATTAGGTCATTGTATTTAATTATTTTCAAATTTTTTCCCTCTCAGGCAAGGTTAGGTTAGGTTAGGTTAGGTTATGTAAGGTTAGGTTATTGTATTTAATTTTTTTAAATTTTTCCTCTCTCAGGCAATGTTAGGTTAGGTTAGGTTTGTTTAGGTTAGGTTAGGTCATTGTATTTAATTATTTTGAAATTTTTCCCCTCTCAGGCAAGGTTAGGTTAGGTTAGGTTAGGTTAGGTTAGGTTAGGTTATGTTAGGTTGGGTTTGGTTAGGTCAGGTTAGGTCATTGGTTTTTTTTAATTAATTTTAAATATTAGTTCTCTGAGGTAAGTCAGTTCAAGTCCACAATAGTGTAAATTTTTTTTAAAAAAATTTTAATTTTAAATATTTTATATAAAAAAATTATTTTATCAATAAAAAAAAGTGTGGGATGAATGGTGTATATTATTATAAATATTTTATTGCCATATGTGAGTATGAGGATTATCATGTGGATAATATCTTAAGAAGCACCCCATTTAAATTATGTTAAATAAAATAATTTTTTTATATATACTAATATTAATTTATATTTATTAATTAATCTTAAAATATTTTTAATTCAAATTTATTTTCTATTTTGAAATTTTGTTTTCCATAGAAACAGTGTTTTTTTTTTTTTAACTTTTTTTTTTTTTTTTTATATTCAGTAAAAATATATTAGCTTGGATCAGTAATGACGTATTTTCCTTCCGAGAAGCTGTGGCAGAAGCAGCAGCCACGTCCACACAGAAGTTCTTGAGAAATAGCAATTTTGCTCTATTCGTGGTTGTTTTCGTTCGTGGTTGTTTGCCGTGCGGGGCGAATCGGGAAATCAAGCAAATAGCTGGAGACATTCTCCCGGCGATCGAGGCCTCGGCGGCCGGGAAAAACGCGCGCGTTTGGGCGTTGCGCGCACCCATGGCAAGGCCCATTTTGGGTTATATAGGGGGTAGTGGTGTCCCGAGGGGAAAAAATTAACATGTTAAATACAGCTTCCAGGCAATAGAGAAATGTCTCGGCGACGGAAGGCACCACTACCCGGCATATTTCCGCCCCTCGGACTCCGTGCGCCAGCCTGTAATAGCGAATCGGGACTTAGAAAAAATTCGAGCAGAGAGCCAGAAAATTCTCCCGGCGATGGAGGCCTCCGCGGCCGAGGAAATTGTCATTGGTGATTTTGCATGTTAAATTAACATGTGTATTAACACAGGCTTGGAGAAGCAAGCCTGCGGGACTCTGCAATACATTGAGCGGGGAGCCAGAAAATTCTGGGCGGCGACCGAGGCCTCCGCGGCCGGGAGAACTCTCGGCGCTCGGGCTCCGCGTGTACCCGCGGCAAGGTCCATTTTGGGTTATATAGGGGGTAGTGGTGTCCCGAGGGGTAAAAATTAACATGTTAAATACAGCTTCCAGGCAATAGAGAAATGTCTCGGCGACGGAAGGCACCACTACCCGGCGAATTCCCGCCCCTCGGAATCCGTGCGCCAGCCTATAATAGCGAATCGGGACTTAGAAAAAATTCGAGCAGGGAGCCAGAAAATTCTGGCGGTGACCGAGACCTCCGCGGCCGAGGAAATGGTCATCGGTGATTTTACATGTTAAATTAACATGTGTATTAACACTGGCTGGGAGAAGCAAGCCTGCGGGACTCTGCAATATATTGAGCGGGGAGCCAGAAAATTCTGGCGGCGACCGAGGCCTCCGCGGCCGGGATAATAATCCTTGGTAATTTTACATGTTAAATTAACATGTGTATTAACACATGCTGGGAGAAGCAGGCATTCTGGACTTTGAAAAATTTCGAGCAGGGGCCGGAGAAATTCTCCCGGCGACCGAGGCCTCCGCGGCCGGGAGAACTCTCGGCGCTCGGGCTCCGCGTCTACCCATGGGGAGCGGGCAGCCAGAAAATTCTGGCGGCGACCGAGGCCTCCGCGGCCGAGGAAAAGGTCATTGGTAATATTACATGTTAAATTAACATGTGTATTAACACATGCTGGGAGAAGCAGGCATTCTGGACTTTGAAAAATTTCGAGCAGGGGCCGCAGAAATTCTCCCGGCGACCGAGGCCTCCGCGGCCGGGAGAACTCTCGGCGCTCGGGCTCCGCGTCTACCCATGGGGAGCGGGCAGCCAGAAAATTCTGGCGGCGACCGAGGCCTCCGCGGCCGAGGAAATGGTCCTTGGTGATTTTACATGTTAAATTAACATGTGTATTAACACAGGCTGGGAGATGCAGGCATTCTGGTCTTAGAAAAATTTCGAACAGGGGCCGGAGAAATTCTCCCGGCGGCCGAGGCCTCCGCGGCCGGAAGAACTCTCGAAAACCACCTCGTTCGTGGTTGTTTGCCGTGCGGGGCGAATCGGGAAATCTAGCAAATAGCTGAAGACATTCTCCCGGCGATGGAGGCCTCGGCGGCCGGGAAAAACGCCCGCGCTCGGGCGTTGCGCGCCCCCTTGGCAAGGCCCATTTTGGGTTATATAGGGGGTAGTGGTGTCCCGAGGGGAAAAAATTAACATGTTAAATACTGCTCCCAGGCAATTGTAAAATGTCTCGGCGACGGAAGGCACCACTACCCGGCATATTTACGCCCCTCGGACTCCGTGCGCCAGCCTGTAATAGCGAATCGGGACTTAGAAAAAAAATTCGAGCAGGGAGCCAGAACATTTTCCCGGCGATCGAGGCCTCCGCGGCCGAGGAATTTGTCATTGGTGATTTTGCATGTTACATTAACATGTGTATTAACACAGGCTTGGAGAAGCAAGCCTGCGGGACTCTGCAATACATTGAGCGGGCAGCCAGAAAATTCTGGCGGCGACCGAGGCCTCCGCGGCCGGGGAAATAATCCTCTGTAATTTTACATGTTAAATTAACATGTGTATTAACACAGGCTTGGAGAAGCAAGCCTGCGGGACTCTGCAATACATTGAGCGGGGAGCCAGAAATTTCTGGCGGCGACCGAGGCCTCTGCGGCCGGGATAATAATCCTTGTTAATTTTACATGTTAAATTAACATGTGTATTAACACAGGCTGGGAGAACTAGGCATTCTGGACTTTGAAAAATTTCGAGCAGGGGCCGGAGAAATTCTCCCGGCGACCGAGGCCTCCGCGGCCGGGAGAACTCTCGGCGCTCGGGCTCCGCGTCTACCCATGGGGAGCGGGCAGCCAGAAAATTCTGGCGGCGACCGAGGCCTCCGCGGCCGAGGAAAAGGTCATTGGTAATATTACATGTTAAATTAACATGTGTATTAACACATGCTGGGAGAAGCAGGCATTCTGGACTTTGAAAAATTTCGAGCAGGGGCCGGAGAAATTCTCCCGGCGACCGAGGCCTCCGCGGCCGGGAGAACTCTCGGCGCTCGGGCTCCGCGTCTACCCATGGGGAGCGGGCAGCCAGAAAATTCTGGCGGCGACCGAGGCCTCCGCGGCCGAGGAAATGGTCCTTGGTAATTTTACATGTTAAATTAACATGTGTATTAACACAGGCTGGGAGAAGCAGGCATTCTGGACTTTGGAAAATTTCGAGCAGGGGCCGGAGAAATTCTCCCGGCGACCGAGGCCTCTGCGGCCGGGAGAACTCTCGGCGCTCGGGCTCCGGGTGTACCCGCGGCAAGGCCCATTTTGTGTTATATAGGGGGTAGTGGTGTCCCGAGGGGGAAAAAATTAACATGTTAAATACTGCTTCCAGGCAATAGGAAAATGTCTCGGCGACGGAACGCACCACTACCCGGCGAATTCCCGCCCCTCGGACTCCGTGCGCCAGCTTGTAAGAGCGAATCGGGACTTGGAAAAAATTTTATCGGGGAGCCAGAAAATTCTCCCGGCGATCAAGGCAATCACCGCCGGGAGAATTTTTTCTAGCTAACCGATTGAAATTTTCAAAGTACCAATTGCCTCGAAAACAACCACGAACGTAAAACAACCACGAACGGAAAACAACCACGAACGACAACAACCACGAACGACAACAACCACGAACGACAACAACCACGAACGGAAAACAACCCCGAACGACAACAACCACGAACGCACAACAACCACGAATGAAAACAACCACGAACGGTAAACAACCACGAACGAAAACAACCACGAACGAAAACCACCTCGTTCGTGGTTGTTCGCCTTGTGGGGCGAATCGGGACATCATGCAAATAGCTGGAGACATTCTCCCGGCGATCGAGGCCTCGGCGCCCGGGAAAAATGCCCGCGCTCGGGCGTTGTGGGCACCCATTGCATGGCCCATTTTGGGTTATATAGGGGGTAGTGGTGTCCCGAGGGGGAAAAAATTAACATGTTAAATACTGCTCCCAGGCAATTGTAAAATGTCTCGGCGACGGAAGGCACCACTACCCGGCATATTTCCGCCCCTCGGACTCCGTGCGCCAGCCTGTAATAGCGAATCGGGACTTAGAAAAAATTCGAGCAGAGAGCCAGAAAATTCTCCCGGCGATGGAGGCCTCCGCGGCCGAGGAAATTGTCATTGGTGATTTTGCATGTTAAATTAACATGTGTATTAACACAGGCTTGGAGAAGCAAGCCTGCGGGACTCTGCAATACATTGAGCGGGGAGCCAGAAAATTCTGGCGGCGACCGAGGCCTCCGCGGCCGGGAGAACTCTCGGCGCTCGGGCTCCGCGTCTACACATGGGGAGCGGGCAGCCAGAAAATTCTGGCGGCGACCGAGGCCTCCGCGGCCGAGGAAATGGTCCTTGGTGATTTTACATGTTAAATTAACATGTGTATTAACACAGGCTGGGAGAAGCAAGCCTGCGGGTCGCTGCAATATATTGAGCGGGGAGCCAGAAATTTCTGGCGGCGACCGAGGCCTCCGCGGCCGGGGAAATAATCCTCGGTAATTTTACATGTTAAATTAACATGTGTATTAACACAGGCTTGGAGAAGCAAGCCTGCGGGACTCTGCAATACATTGAGCGGGGAGCCAGAAATTTCTGGCGGCGACCGAGGCCTCTGCGGCCGGGATAATAATCCTTGGTAATTTTACATGTTAAATTAACATGTGTATTAACACAGGCTGGGAGAACTAGGCATTCTGGACTTTGAAAAATTTCGAGCAGGGGCCGGAGAAATTCTCCCGGCGACCGAGGCCTCCGCGGCCGGGAGAACTCTCGGCGCTCGGGCAGCGCGTCTACCCATGGGGAGCGGGCAGCCAGAAAATTCTGGCGGCGACCGAGGCCTCCGCGGCCGAGGAAAAGGTCATTGGTAATATTACATGTTAAATTAACATGTGTATTAACACATGCTGGGAGAAGCAGGCATTCTGGACTTTGAAAAATTTCGAGCAGGGGCCGGAGAAATTCTCCCGGCGACCGAGGCCTCCGCGGCCGGGAGAACTCTCGGCGCTCGGGCTCCGCGTCTACCAATGGGGAGCGGGCAGCCAGAAAATTCTGGCGGCGACCGAGGCCTCCGCGGCCGAGGAAATGGTCCTTGTTGATTTTACATGTTAAATTAACATGTGTATTAACACAGGCTGGGAGAAGCAAGCCTGCGGGACTCTGCAATACATTGAGCGGGGAGCCAGAAAATTCTGGCGGCGACCGAGGCCTCCGCGGCCGAGGAAATGGTCCTCAATGATTTTACATGTTAAATTATCATGTGTATTAACACAGGCTGGGAGAAGCAAGCCTGCGGGACTCTGCAATACATTGAGCGGGGAGCCAGAAAATTCTGGCGGCGACCGAGGCCTCCGCGGCCGGGGAAATAATCCTCGGTAATTTTACATGTTAAATTAACATGTGTATTAACACAGGCTGGGAGAAGCAGGCATTCTGGACTTTGAAAAATTTCGAGCAGGGGCCGGAGAAATTCTCCCGGCGACCGAGGCCTCCGCGGCCGGGAGAACTTCGGCGCTCGGGCTCCGCGTGTACCCGCCGCAAGGCCCATTTTGGGTTATATAGGGGGTAGTGGTGTCTCTGGAGGGAAAAAATACACGGTAAATATTGCAGCCAGAGCCTATGGCAATCTGTTGGCGACCGAGGCCTCCACACGCCGGCAAATTTTCGGCTCTCGGACTGTGTGTATTCCACTGGAGACAGGCCTGCGGGACTCTGTAATATATTGAGCCGGGAGCCAGAAAATTCTGGCGGCGACCGAGGCCTCCGCGGCCGGGGAAATAATCCTCGGTAATTTTACATGTTAAATTAACATGTGTATTAACACAGGCTGGGAGAAGCAAGCCTGCGGGTCGCTGCAATATATTGAGCGGGGAGCCAGAAAATTCTGGCGGCGACCGAGGCCTCCGCGGCCGGGGAAATAATCCTCGGTAATTTTACATGTTAAATTAACATGTGTATTAACACAGGCTTGGAGAAGCAAGCCTGCGGGACTCTGCAATACATTGAGCGGGGAGCCAGAAAATTCTGGCGGCGACCGCGGCCTCTGCGGCCAGGGAAATAATCCTCGGTAATTTTACATGTTAAATAACCATGTGTATTAACACAGGCTGGGAGAAGCAAGCATGCGGGACTCTGCAATATATTGAGCAGGGAGCCAGAAAATTCTGGCTGCGACCGAGGCCTCTGCGGCCGAGGAAATGGTCATTGGTAATTTTACATGTTAAATTAACATGTGTTTTAACACAGGCTGGGAGATGCAGGCATTCTGGACTTAGAAAAATTTCGAGCAGGGGCCCGAGAAATTCTCCCGGCGACCGAGGCCTCTGCGGCCGGGAGAACTCTCGAAAACCACCTCGTTCGTGGTTGTTTGCCGTGCGGGGCGAATCGGGAAATCTAGCAAATAGCTGAAGACATTCTCCCGGCGATGGAGGCCTCGGCGGCCGGGAAAAACGCCCGCGCTCGGGCGTTGCGCGCCCCCTTGGCAAGGCCCATTTTGGGTTATATAGGGGGTAGTGGTGTCCCGAGGGGAAAAAATTAACATGTTAAATACTGCTCCCAGGCAATTGTAAAATGTCTCGGCGACGGAAGGCACCACTACCCGGCATATTTACGCCCCTCGGACTCCGTGCGCCAGCCTGTAATAGCGAATCGGGACTTAGAAAAAAAATTCGAGCAGGGAGCCAGAACATTTTCCCGGCGATCGAGGCCTCCGCGGCCGAGGAATTTGTCATTGGTGATTTTGCATGTTAAATTAACATGTGTATTAACACAGGCTTGGAGAAGCAAGCCTGCGGGACTCTGCAATACATTGAGCGGGCAGCCAGAAAATTCTGGCGGCGACCGTGGCCTCCGCGGCCGGGGAAATAATCCTCTGTAATTTTACATGTTAAATTAACATGTGTATTAACACAGGCTTGGAGAAGCAAGCCTGCGGGACTCTGCAATACATTGAGCGGGGAGCCAGAAATTTCTGGCGGCGACCGAGGCCTCTGCGGCCGGGATAATAATCCTTGGTAATTTTACATGTTAAATTAACATGTGTATTAACACAGGCTGGGAGAACTAGGCATTCTGGACTTTGAAAAATTTCGAGCAGGGGCCGGAGAAATTCTCCCGGCGACCGAGGCCTCCGCGGCCGGGAGAACTCTCGGCGCTCGGGCTCCGCGTCTACCCATGGGGAGCGGGCAGCCAGAAAATTCTGGCGGCGACCGAGGCCTCCGCGGCCGAGGAAAAGGTCATTGGTAATATTACATGTTAAATTAACATGTGTATTAACACATGCTGGGAGAAGCAGGCATTCTGGACTTTGAAAAATTTCGAGCAGGGGCCGGAGAAATTCTCCCGGCGACCGAGGCCTCCGCGGCCGGGAGAACTCTCGGCGCTCGGGCTCCGCGTCTACCCTTGGGGAGCGGGCAGCCAGAAAATTCTGGCGGCGACCGAGGCCTCCGCGGCCGAGGAAATGGTCCTTGGTGATTTTACATGTTAAATTAACATGTGTATTAACACAGGCTGGGAGAAGCAGGCATTCTGGACTTTGGAAAATTTCGAGCAGGGGCCGGAGAAAATCTCCCGGCGACCGAGGCCTCTGCGGCCGGGAGAACTCTCGGCGCTCGGGCTCCGGGTGTACCCGCGGCAAGGCCCATTTTGTGTTATATAGGGGGTAGTGGTGTCCCGAGGGGGAAAAAATTAACATGTTAAATACTGCTTCCAGGCAATAGGAAAATGTCTCGGCGACGGAACACACCACTACCCGGCGAATTCCCGCCCCTCGGACTCCGTGCGCCAGCTAGTAAGAGCGAATCGGGACTTGGAAAAAATTTTATCGGGGAGCCAGAAAATTCTCCCGGCGATCAAGGCAATCACCGCCGGGAGAATTTTTTCTAGCTAACCGATTGAAATTTTCAAAGTACCAATTGCCTCGAAAACAACCACGAACGTAAAACAACCACGAACGGAAAACAACCACGAACGACAACAACCACGAACGACAACAACCACGAACGACAACAACCACGAACGGAAAACAACCCCGAACGACAACAACCACGAACGCACAACAACCACGAATGAAAACAACCACGAACAGTAAACAACCACGAACGAAAACAACCACGAACGAAAACCACCTCGTTCGTGGTTGTTCGCCTTGTGGGGCGAATCGGGACATCATGCAAATAGCTGGAGACATTCTCCCGGCGATCGAGGCCTCGGCGCCCGGGAAAAATGCCCGCGCTCGGGCGTTGTGGGCACCCATTGCATGGCCCATTTTGGGTTATATAGGGGGTAGTGGTGTCCCGAGGGGGAAAAAATTAACATGTTAAATACTGCTCCCAGGCAATTGTAAAATGTCTCGGCGACGGAAGGCACCACTACCCGGCATATTTCCGCCCCTCGGACTCCGTGCGCCAGCCTGTAATAGCGAATCGGGACTTAGAAAAAATTCGAGCAGAGAGCCAGAAAATTCTCCCGGCGATGGAGGCCTCCGCGGCCGAGGAAATTGTCATTGGTGATTTTGCATGTTAAATTAACATGTGTATTAACACAGGCTTGGAGAAGCAAGCCTGCGGGACTCTGCAATACATTGAGCGGGGAGCCAGAAAATTCTGGCGGCGACCGAGGCCTCCGCGGCCGGGAGAACTCTCGGCGCTCGGGCTCCGCGTCTACACATGGGGAGCGGGCAGCCAGAAAATTCTGGCGGCGACCGAGGCCTCCGCGGCCGAGGAAATGGTCCTTGGTGATTTTACATGTTAAATTAACATGTGTATTAACACAGGCTGGGAGAAGCAAGCCTGCGGGTCGCTGCAATATATTGAGCGGGGAGCCAGAAATTTCTGGCGGCGATCGAGGCCTCCGCGGCCGGGGAAATAATCCTCGGTAATTTTACATGTTAAATTAACATGTGTATTAACACAGGCTTGGAGAAGCAAGCCTGCGGGTCTCTGCAATACATTGAGCGGGGAGCCAGAAATTTCTGGCGGCGACCGAGGCCTCTGCGGCCGGGATAATAATCCTTGGTAATTTTACATGTTAAATTAACATGTGTATTAACACAGGCTGGGAGAACTAGGCATTCTGGACTTTGAAAAATTTCGAGCAGGGGCCAGAGAAATTCTCCCGGCGACAGAGGCCTCCGCGGCCGGGAGAAATCTCGGCGCTCGGGCAGCGCGTCTACCCATGGGGAGCGGGCAGCCAGAAAATTCTGGCGGCGACCGAGGCCTCCGCGGACGAGGAAAAGGTCATTGGTAATATTACATGTTAAATTAACATGTGTATTAACACATGCTGGGAGAAGCAGGCATTCTGGACTTTGAAAAATTTCGAGCAGGGGCCGGAGAAATTCTCCCGGCGACCGAGGCCTCCGCGGCCGGGAGAACTCTCGGCGCTCGGGCTCCGCGTCTACCAATGGGGAGCGGGCAGCCAGAAAATTCTGGCGGCGACCGAGGCCTCCGCGGCCGAGGAAATGGTCCTTGTTGATTTTACATGTTAAATTAACATGTGTATTAACACAGGCTGGGAGAAGCAAGCCTGCGGGACTCTGCAATACATTGAGCGGGGAGCCAGAAAATTCTGGCGGCGACCGAGGCCTCCGCGGCCGAGGAAATGGTCCTCAATGATTTTACATGTTAAATTAACATGTGTATTAACACAGGCTGGGAGAAGCAAGCCTGCGGGACTCTGCAATACATTGAGCGGGGAGCCAGAAAATTCTGGCGGCGACCGAGGCCTCCGCGGCCGGGGAAATAATCCTCGGTAATTTTACATGTTAAATTAACATGTGTATTAACACAGGCTGGGAGAAGCAGGCATTCTGGACTTTGAAAAATTTCGAGCAGGGGCCGGAGAAATTCTCCCGGCGACCGAGGCCTCCGCGGCCGGGAGAACTTCGGCGCTCGGGCTCCGCGTGTACACGCCGCAAGGCCCATTTTGGGTTATATAGGGGGTAGTGGTGTCTCTGGAGGGAAAAAATACACGGTAAATATTGCAGCCAGAGCCTATGGCAATCTGTTGGCGACCGAGGCCTCCACACCCCGGCAAATTTTCGGCTCTCGGACTGTGTGTATTCCACTGGAGACAGGCCTGCGGGACTCTGTAATATATTGAGCCGGGAGCCAGAAAATTCTGGCGGCGACCGAAGCCTCCGCGGCCGGGGAAATAATCCTCGGTAATTTTACATGTTAAATTAACATGTGTATTAACACAGGCTGGGAGAAGCAAGCCTGCGGGTCGCTGCAATATATTGAGCGGGGAGCCAGAAAATTCTGGCGGCGACCGAGGCCTCCGCGGCCGGGGAAATAATCCTCGGTAATTTTACATGTTAAATTAACATGTGTATTAACACAGGCTTGGAGAAGCAAGCCTGCGGGACTCTGCAATACATTGAGCGGGGAGCCAGAAAATTCTGGCGGCGACCGCGGCCTCTGCGGCCAGGGAAATAATCCTCGGTAATTTTACATGTTAAATAACCATGTGTATTAACACAGGCTGGGAGAAGCAAGCATGCGGGACTCTGCAATATATTGAGCAGGGAGCCAGAAAATTCTGGCTGCGACCGAGGCCTCTGCGGCCGAGGAAATGGTCATTGGTAATTTTACATGTTAAATTAACATGTGTTTTAACACAGGCTGGGAGATGCAGGCATTCTGGACTTAGAAAAATTTCGAGCAGGGGCCCGAGAAATTCTCCCGGCGACCGAGGCCTCCGCGGCCGGGAGAACTCTCGAAAACCACCTCGTTCGTGGTTGTTTGCCGTGCGGGGCGAATCGGGAAATCTAGCAAATAGCTGAAGACATTCTCCCGGCGATGGAGGCCTCGGCGGCCGGGAAAAACGCCCGCGCTCGGGCGTTGCGCGCCCCCTTGGCAAGGCCCATTTTGGGTTATATAGGGGGTAGTGGTGTCCCGAGGGGAAAAAATTAACATGTTAAATACTGCTCCCAGGCAATTGTAAAATGTCTCGGCGACGGAAGGCACCACTCCACACCGGCATATTTACGCCCCTCGGACTCCGTGCGCCAGCCTGTAATAGCGAATCGGGACTTAGAAAAAAAATTCGAGCAGGGAGCCAGAACATTTTCCCGGCGATCGAGGCCTCCGCGGCCGAGGAATTTGTCATTGGTGATTTTGCATGTTAAATTAACATGTGTATTAACACAGGCTTGGAGAAGCAAGCCTGCGGGACTCTGCAATACATTGAGCGGGCAGCCAGAAAATTCTGGCGGCGACCGAGGCCTCCGCGGCCGGGGAAATAATCCTCTGTAATTTTACATGTTAAATTAACATGTGTATTAACACAGGCTTGGAGAAGCAAGCCTGCGGGACGCTGCAATACATTGAGCGGGGAGCCAGAAATTTCTGGCGGCGACCGAGGCCTCTGCGGCCGGGATAATAATCCTTGGTAATTTTACATGTTAAATTAACATGTGTATTAACACAGGCTGGGAGAACTAGGCATTCTAGACTTTGAAAAATTTCGAGCAGGGGCCGGAGAAATTCTCCCGGCGACCGAGGCCTCCGCGGCCGGGAGAACTCTCGGCGCTCGGGCTCCGCGTCTACCCATGGGGAGCGGGAAGCCAGAAAATTCTGGCGGCGACCGAGGCCTCCGCGGCCGAGGAAATGGTCCTTGGTGATTTTACATGTTAAATTAACATGTGTATTAACACAGGCTGGGAAAAGCAAGCCTGCGGGACTCTGCAATATATTGAGCGGGGAGCCAGAAAATTCTGGCGGCGACCGAGGCCTCCACGGCCGGGGAAATAATCCTCGGTAATTTAACATGTTAAATTAACATGTGTATTAACACAGGCTTGGAGAAGCATGCCTGCGGGACTCTGCAATACATTGAGCGGGGAGCCAGAAAATTCTGGCGGCGACCGAGGCCTCTGCGGCCGAGGAAATGGTCATTGGTAATTTTACATGTTAAATTAACATGTGTATTAACACAGGCTGGGAAAAGCAAGCCTGCGGGACTCTGCAATATATTGAGCGGGGAGCCAGAAAATTCTGGCGGCGACCGAGGCCTCCACGGCCGGGGAAATAATCCTCGGTAATTTAACATGTTAAATTAACATGTGTATTAACACAGGCTGGGAGAAGCAGGCATTCTGGACTTTGAAAAATTTCGAGCAGGGGCCGGAGAAATTCTCCCGGCGACCGAGGCCTCCGCGGCCGGGAGAACACTCGGCGCTCGGGCTCCGCGTGTACCCGCGGCAAGGCCCATGTTGGGTTATATAGGGGGTAGTGGTGTCCCGAGGGGGAAAAAATTAACATGTTAAATACAGCTTCCAGGCAATAGAAAAATGTCTCGGCGACGGAAGGCACCACTACCCGGCGAATTCCCGCCCCTCTGACTCCGTGCGCCAGCCTGTAATAGCGAATCGGGACTTAGAAAAAATTCGAGCAGGGAGCCAGACAATTCTGTCGGCGACCGAGGCCTCCGTGGCCGGGGAAATAATCCTCGGTAATTTTACATGTTAAATTAACATGTGTATTAACACAGGCTTGGAGAACCAAGCCTGCGGGACTCTGCAATACATTGAGCGGGGAGCCCCAGAAAATTCTGGCGGCGACCGAGGCCTCCGCGGCCGGGGAAATAATCCTCGGTAATTTTACATGTTAAATTAACATGTGTATTAACACAGGCTTGGAGAACCAAGCCTGCGGGACTCTGCAATACATTGAGAGGTGAGCCAGAAAATTCTGGCGGCGACCGAGGCCTCCGCGGCCGAGGAAATGGTCCTCGGTGATTTTACATGTTAAATTAACATGTGTATTAACACAGGCTGGGAGAAGCAAGCCTGCGGGACTCTGCAATATATTGAGCGGGGAGCCAGAAAATTCTGGCGGCGACCGAGGCCTCCACGGCCGGGGAAATAATCCTCGATAATTTAACATGTTAAATTAACATGTGTATTAACACAGGCTGGGAGAAGCAGGCATTCTGGACTTTGAAAAATTTCGAGCAGGGGCCGGAGAAATTCTCCCGGCGACCGAGGCCTCCGCGGCCGGGAGAACTTCGGCGCTCGGGCTCTGCGTGTACCCACCGCAAGGCCTATTTTGGGTTTTATAGGGGGTAGTGGTGTCTCTGGAGGGAAAAAATACACGGTAAATATTGCAGCCAGAGCCTATGGCAATCTGTTGGCGACCGAGGCCTCCACACCCCGGCAAATTTTCGGCTCTCGGACTGTGTGTATTCCACTGGAGACAGGCCTGCGGGACTCTGTAATATATTGAGCCGGGAGCCAGAAAATTCTGGCGGCGACCGAGGCCTCCGCGGCCGAGGAAAAGGTCATTGGTAAAATTACATGTTAAATTAACATGTGTATTAACACAGGCTGGGAGAAGCAGGCATTCTGGACTTAGAAAAATTTCGAGCAGGGGCCCGAGAAATTCTCCCGGCTACGAGGCCTCCGCGGCCGGGAGAACTCTCGGCGCTCGGGCTCCGCGTCTACACATGGGGAGCGGGCAGCCAGAAAATTCTGGCGGCGACCGAGGCCTCCGCGGCCGAGGAAATGGTCCTTGGTGATTTTACATGTTAAATTAACATGTGTATTAACACAGGCTGGGAGAAGCAAGCCTGCGGGTCGCTGCAATATATTGAGCGGGGAGCCAGAAATTTCTGGCGGCGACCGAGGCCTCCGCGGCCGGGGAAATAATCCTCGGTAATTTTACATGTTAAATTAACATGTGTATTAACACAGGCTTGGAGAAGCAAGCATGCGGGACTCTGCAATATATTGAGCAGGGAGCCAGAAAATTCTGGCTGCGACCGAGGCCTCTGCGGCCGAGGAAATGGTCATTGGTAATTTTACATGTTAAATTAACATGTGTTTTAACACAGGCTGGGAGATGCAGGCATTCTGGACTTAGAAAAATTTCGAGCAGGGGCCAGGGAAATTCTCCCTGCGACCGAGGCCTCCGCGGCCGGGAGAACTCTCGAAAACCACCTCGTTCGTGGTTGTTTGTCGTGCGGGGCGAATCGGGAAATCTAGCAAATAGCTGAAGACATTCTCCCGGCGATGGAGGTCTCGGCGGCCGGGAAAAACGCCCGCGCTCGGGCGTTGCGCGCCCCCTTGGCAAGGCCCATTTTGCGTTATATAGGGGGTAGTGGTGTCACGAGGGGAAAAAATTAACATGTTAAATACTGCTCCCAGGCAATTGTAAAATGTCTCGGCGACGGAAGGCACCACTACCCGGCATATTTACGCCCCTCGGACTCCGTGCGCCAGCCTGTAATAGCGAATCGGGACTTAGAAAAAAAATTCGAGCAGGGAGCCAGAACATTTTCCCGGCGATCGAGGCCTCCGCGGCCGAGGAATTTGTCATTGGTGATTTTGCATGTTAAATTAACATGTGTATTAACACAGGCTTGGAGAAGCAAGCCTGCGGGACTCTGCAATACATTGAGCGGGCAGCCAGAAAATTCTGGCGGCGACCGAGGCCTCCGCGGCCGGGGAAATAATCCTCTGTAATTTTACATGTTAAATTAACATGTGTATTAACACAGGCTTGGAGAAGCAAGCCTGCGGGACTCTGCAATACATTGAGCGGGGAGCCAGAAATTTCTGGCGGCGACCGAGGCCTCTGCGGCCGGGATAATAATCCTTGGTAATTTTACATGTTAAATTAACATGTGTATTAACACAGGCTGGGAGAACTAGGCATTCTGGACTTTGAAAAATTTCGAGCAGGGGCCGGAGAAATTCTCCCGGCGACCGAGGCCTCCGCGGCCGGGAGAACTCTCGGCGCTCGGGCTCCGCGTCTACCCATGGGGAGCGGGCAGCCAGAAAATTCTGGCGGCGACCGAGGCCTCCGCGGCCGAGGAAAAGGTCATTGGTAATATTACATGTTAAATTAACATGTGTATTAACACATGCTGGGAGAAGCAGGCATTCTGGACTTTGAAAAATTTCGAGCAGGGGCCGGAGAAATTCTCCCGGCGACCGAGGCCTCCGCGGCCGGGAGAACTCTCGGCGCTTGGGCAGCGCGTCTACCCATGGGGAGCGGGCAGCCAGAAAATTCTGGCGGTGACCGAGGCCTCCGCGGCCGAGGAAATGGTCCTTGGTGATTTTACATGTTAAATTAACATGTGTATTAACACAGGCTGGGAGAAGCAGGCATTCTGGACTTAGAAAAATTTCGAGCAGGGGCCGTTGAAATTCTCCCGGCGACCGAGGCCTCCGCGGCCGGGAGAACTCTCGGCGCTCGGGCTCCGCGTGTACACGCGTCAAGGCCCATTTTGGGTTATATAGGGTGTAGTGGTGTCTCTGGAGGGAAAAAATACACGGTAAATATTGCAGCCAGAGCCTATGGCAATCTGTTGGCGACCGAGGCCTCCACACCCCGGCAAATTTTCGGCTCTCGGACTGTGTGTATTCCACTGGAGACAGGCCTGCGGGACTGTGCAGTATATTGAGCGGGGAGCCAGGAAAATCTCCCGGCGACCGAGGCCTCCGCGGCCGAGGAAATGGTAATTGGTGGTTTTGCATGTAAAATTAACATGTGTATTAACACAAGCTGGGATGAGAGGAATTTGGCGGCGACCGAGGCCTCCTCACCCCGGCAAAATATCAGCTACCGGGCTCTGCATATTCCTACAGAAGCAGGCCTGCAGGACTCTGCAATATATTGAGCGGGAACCAGAAAATTCTGGCGGCGACCGAGGCCTCCGCGGCCGAGGAAAATTGTCATTGGTGGTTTGCATGTAAAATTAACATGTGTATTAACACAAGCTGTGACCAGAGGAATTTGGCGGCGACCGGGGCCTCCACACCCCGGCAAAATATCAGCTACCGGGCTCTGCTTATTCACATTCAAGCAGGCATTAGGGACTCTGAAAAGTTTCGGGCGGGGAGCCGAAAATTCTCCCGGCCACAGAGCCCTCCCTCCCGAGAGTCTGTGTAAATGCCTGTTATACAGGCCCCATGAATTCCAGCCTTATAGGTTATTTTAAGTCTCCGTTCGTGGTTGTTCGTAAACAACTGCGATTCGGGATTTTGACCTATTTCCTATGATCATGTTCCCGGAAGTTAGCCAGCCTCTTTCAGTCAAAATCTCATATTTTGGGTACCTTTGTGAACCCATCGATAGGCCCATTTTGGGTATATTAGGGGGACATGCAATCGGGAAAAATTGGAATTATTTGCAATATGGAAAGAATATGTACATAAATGAAAAGGGAGTCCCCCCGAGTTTTCTCGCCCTATATATATTGCAAAAATATCCAATTAATTATTGTGGAACCTGTAGCACCTTTCTATGAAGCAGAATTAACATTACAGAACGGTTTGAATGCTACCACCTCAGTTTCTCTACAATGCATTGGATTTCAAAGAGGTGAATTACTGTGGATGGTACTGTTGTATGGCTAACAAATCGTCTGGGAAACAATGCAGAATTAAATTAAGAAGGTTGTATGTTTTCTGTTACATGGTGGAGGTGCCCTCTAGTACACAGTAAAATGTTTTGTGGACTGCAGCTCCTTGAGGAATTAATTCAGTATGGGTCTTGTAGTGGTCTGAAAGTGGATGATGAAAAAGAATGTATAATGGTATTCAGAGCACCTCGCGGTGAAGCGGACATGCTACCTCAAAATGCTTGATTGATTCATGCCCAGTTCCCCCAAGAAGCGGTACATTGAAAAAATTGATTTACTTTGTGGATGATACTAGCAAATACTATCCGCTGGGGGAAGTAAGCAGAAATTTGGTGGTCGTATGTTTGTTACATGGTAGAGGTGCTTTCTAGTACACAATGAAATGCTTGGTGTACCGCTGCTCCTTGAAGAATTAATTCCATATGGGTCTAGCCGTGGTCTTAACTGTGAACACGAAGAACTATCTAAAGTGGCCTATCTGTCTGAACTGCAATACACAAGCTGCGAGCCAATGCTATACCTTTCTCAGGTAACGAGCTCTTGTGCGGCGATTCGATTGGATGCGAAATGGTGGGGAACGCGTGTCCGGTCGTCTTAACCAAGTAATGGTTCCCCTCTGTTAACAATGAAATGTTTGATGGATCGCAGCTCCCTGAGAGACAAGTTTCAAAGGGGTTAGTCGCGGTCTTCAATCCTGGCCAAGGTGCAGTCACCATCTATAAGAGATACCTGCTTTACTGAAGGGTAGCAAGAGTTCCCTTGCCCGCATGTTGCTCCGTGGGGGTATATCAGTATAAAGGTAGAAGAAGCCATGATCGGAGCTTCGGTGGATGAGATTGGCGGAGAAGACATGTTCTTGTCTATCTGGTAGATCAGGGGGGTGGCAGCTGATCCGGAGAAAGCAAGCGGACTCCCGATGTTCCGTCGACTCCCAATGTACACTTGAAACATGCACATTTGGGTGGCGAGGGGGCGTTGTGGCCATCCGAAAACATGTCTTCATCTCTCTTATTGGTGGACCGCTGCTCCTTGAAGAATTAATTCCATATGGGTCTAGTCTTGGTGATAACTGTGAACACTAAGAACTATCTAAAGTGGCCTATCTGTCTGAACTGCAATACACTAGCTGCGAGCCAATGCTATACCTTTCTTAGGTAACGAGCTCTTGTGCGGCAATTCGATTGGATGCGAAATGGTGGGGAACGCGTGTCCTATCGTCTTAACCAAGTAATGGTTCCCCTCTGTTAACAATGAAATGTTTGATGGATCGCAGCTCCCTGAGAGACAAGTTTCAAAGGGGTTAGTCGCGGTCTTCAATCCTGGCCAAGGTGCAGTCACCATCTATAAGAGATACCTGCTTTACTGAAGGGTAGCAAGAGTTCCCTTGCCCGCATGTTGCTCCGTGGGGGTATATCAGTATAAAGGTAGAAGAAGCCATGATCGGAGCTTCGGTGGATGAGATTGGTGGAGAAGACATGTTCTTGTCTATCTGGTAGATCAGGGGGGTGGCAGCTGATCCGGAGAAAGCAAGCGGACTCCCGATGTTCCGTCGACTCCCAATGTACACTTAAAACATGCACATTTGGGTGGCGAGGGGGCGTTGTGGCCATCCGAAAACATGTCTTCATCTCTCTTATTGGTGGACCGCTGCTCCTTGAAGAATTAAATCCATATGGGTCTAGTCTTGGTGATAACTGTGAACACTAAGAACTATCTAAAGTGGCCTATCTGTCTGAACTGCAATACACTAGCTGCGAGCCAATGCTATACCTTTCTCAGGTAACGAGCTCTTGTGCGGCAATTCGATTGGATGCGAAATGGTGGGGAACGCGTGTCCTATCGTCTTAACCAAGTAATGGTTCCCCTCTGTTAACAATGAAATGTTTGATGGATCGCAGCTCCCTGAGAGACAAGTTTCAAAGGGGTTAGTCGCGGTCTTCAGCCCTGGCCAAAGGTGTTTAGAAATGAATACTTTTCGGACCAGTGGGCAAATTAGTTCACAGCGAGCCCACGGGCCAACGGTCTGCTCCCGCAGTGGGCCGCGCCCGAATGTGGGCACCGATCATATAATTTGAAATCCACTCGCCAAGTACCATGCGAGTTTCTAAGAGCGCGATATATTCGCCAGTGAAAGCCTTGGAAGTTTGGCCTCGCCTACTCCCTAGGAAAATTAATTAGAGATGGAAGGAAAGACTTTGCAATTGCAAAGCGGGTGTCGATATTGGGAAGTCGCCCCCGTACTTGTTGATACAGAAGGAAAAAAAAATGTACATCATAAGATTCGGACCCGGTGCTCTGCGGACCCGGGAGGTTCCTCCGAACGAAAAAAAAAAGCTGCTAGCAGCTCCCTGGTTGATCCTGCCAGTAGTCATATGCTTGTCTCAAAGATTAAGCCATGCATGTCTAAGTGCAAGCCAAAATAAGGTGAAACCGCGAATGGCTCATTAAATCAGTTATGGTTCCTTAGATCGTACCACATGACTTGGATAACTGTGGTAATTCTAGAGCTAATACATGCTGAACTGAGTCCCGACCAGAAATGGGAGGGATGCTTTTATTAGATCAAAACCAATCGGCGTGGCTCGTCTGCGTCCGTTTGCTTTGGTGACTCTGGATAACTTTGTGCTGATCGCACGGTCTCCGTACCGGCGACGCATCTTTCAAATGTCTGCCTTATCAACTGTCGATGGTAGGTTCTGCGCCTACCATGGTTGTAACGGGTAACGGGGAATCAGGGTTCGATTCCGGAGAGGGAGCCTGAGAAACGGCTACCACATCCAAGGAAGGCAGCAGGCGCGCAAATTACCCACTCCCGGCACGGGGAGGTAGTGACGAAAAATAACGATACGGGACTCATCCGAGGCCCCGTAATCGGAATGAGAACACTTTAAACCCTTTAACGAGTATCCATTGGAGGGCAAGTCTGGTGCCAGCAGCCGCGGTAATTCCAGCTCCAATAGCGTATATTAAAGTTGTTGCGGTTAAAAAGCTCGTAGTTGGACTTGTGTCCCACGCTGTCGGTTCACCGTTCGTCGGTGTCTAACTGGCATGCCCGTGCGGACGTCCTGCCGGTGGATGCGGTCGGCCGCGGCAAGCCCCTTCCCTCGGGCGTTCGCCCCTCCTCTCGTAACCTCTTCGCGGAGGCCGGGTTGGATGCGGGTGTTTCGTCCCGGGGTGCATGCTTGGGCCCCGCGCGTCGGCGGTCCGATGCAATCCTACCGCGGTGCTCTTCACCGAGTGTCGAGGTGGGCCGGCACGTTTACTTTGAACAAATTAGAGTGCTCAAAGCAGGCAGTGTTTCGCCTGAATATTGTGTGCATGGAATAATGGAATAGGACCTCGGTTCTATTTTGTTGGTTTTCGGAACCCGAGGTAATGATTAACAGGGACAAACGGGGGCATTCGTATTGCGACGTTAGAGGTGAAATTCTTGGATCGTCGCAAGACGAACCTAAGCGAAAGCATTTGCCATGTGTGTTTTCATTAATCAAGAACGAAAGTTAGAGGTTCGAAGGCGATCAGATACCGCCCTAGTTCTAACCATAAACGATGCCAGCTAGCGATCCGCCGAAGTTCCTCCGATGACTCGGCGGGCAGCTTCCGGGAAACCAAAGCTTTTGGGTTCCGGGGGAAGTATGGTTGCAAAGCTGAAACTTAAAGGAATTGACGGAAGGGCACCACCAGGAGTGGAGCCTGCGGCTTAATTTGACTCAACAGGGAAACCTCACCAGGCCCGGACACCGGAAGGATTGACAGATTGAGAGCTCTTTCTTGATTCGGTGGGTGGTGGTGCATGGCCGTTCTTAGTTGGTGGAGAG
>NW_026963030.1:0-131061 GCF_032445375.1 Bacillus rossius redtenbacheri | reverse complement strand
ATGCCTTATTGCTTGCCTAATTGCCTGCTTAATTGCTTGCCTAATTAACTGCTTTATTGCCTGCTAAATAAATGCCTAATTGTCTGCCTAATTAAATGACTAAATGCTGCCTAAATAACTGCCTAACTGCCTGCCTATTTGCCTGCCTAATTTCCTGCCTAATTAAATGCCTAATTGCCTGCCTAATTGCCTGCCTAATTAACTGCCTAATTGCCTGCTTAAATTCCTGCCTAATGGACTGCCTTATTGTCTGCCAAATTGTTTGCCTAATTAACTACCTAATTGCGTGCCTAATTACCTGCCTAATCGCCTGCCTATTTGCCTACCTATTTGCCTGCATAATTACCTACCAAATTGCCTGCTTGCCTAATTAACTGCTTAATTTCCTGCCTAATTGCCTGCCTGCCTAATTACCCGCTTAATAGCCTGCCTAATTAGGGGCCTAATTAACTGCTAATTGCCTGCCTAATTGCTTGCCTGATTGCCTGCCTAATTGCTTGCCTAATTGTCTGCCTAATTAACTGCCGAATTGCCAGCCGAATTTACTGCCTAATTGCCTGCCTTATTGCCTGCTTAATTGCCTGCCTAATTATCTGCATAGTTGACTGCCTAATTGCCTGCCTAATTGCCTGCCTAATTAACTGCCTAATTTCCTGCCTTATTGCCTGCCTAATTTCCTGCCTAATTAACCGCCTAATTGCATGCCTAATTAACTGCCTAATTAACTGCCTAATTGCCTGCCTAACTATCTGCTTAATTGCCTGCCTAATTGCTTGCCAAATTGCCTGTTCAATTGCCTGCCTAATTATCTGCCTAATTGCCTGCCTAATTAACTACCTTATTGCCTGCCTAATTGCCTGCCTAAATGCTACCCTAATTAACTGCCTTATTGCCTGCCTAATTGCCTGCTCTATTGCCTGCCTTATTAACTGCCTAATTAACTGCCTAATTGCCTGCCTAATTAACTGCCTAATTGTCTGCCTAATTAACTGCCTAATTGCCTGCCTAATTAACTGCCTAATTGACTGCCTAATTAACTGCCTAATTGACTGCCTAATTGCCTGCCTCATTGCCTGCCTAATTAACTGCCTAATTTCCTGCCTTATTGCCTGCCTAATTGCCTGCCTAATGAACTGCCTAATTGCCTGCCTAATGAACTGCCTAATTGCCTGCCTAATTAAATGCCTAATTGCCTGGCTATTTAACTGCTTAATTAACTGCCTAATTGCCTGCCTAATTAACTGCCTAATTGCCTGCCTAATTATCTGTTTTTGCCTGCCTAATTGCTTGCCTAATTGCCTGTCCAATTGCCTGCCTAATTAACTGCCTAAATGCCTGCCTAATTAACTGCTTAATTGCCTGCCTAATTAACTACCTAATTGCCTGCCTAATTGCCTGCCTAAATGCTTGCCTAATTAACTGCCTTATTGCCTGCCTAATTGCCTACTTAATTGCTTGCCTAATTAACTGACTTATAGCCTGTCTAATTGCCTGCTTAATTAACTACCTAATTGCCTGCCTAATTAACTGCCTTACTGCCTGCCTAATTTCCTGCCTAATTGCCTGCCTAATTATCTGCCTAATTGCCTGCCTTATTGCCTGCCTAATTGCCTGCCTAATTAACTGCCTAATTGCCTGCCTAATTAAATGCCTAATTGCCTGGCTATTTAACTGCTTAATTAACTGCCTAATTGCCTGCCTAATTAACTGCCTAATTGCCTGCCTAATTATCTGTTTTTGCCTGCCTAATTGCATGCCTAATTGCCTGTCCAATTGCCTGCCTAATTAACTGCCTAAATGCCTGCCTAATTAACTGCTTAATTGCCTGCCTAATTAACTACCTAATTGCCTGCCTAATTGCCTGCCTAAATGCTTGCCTAATTAACTGCCTTATTGCCTGCCTAATTGCCTACTTAATTGCTTGCCTTATTAACTGACTTATAGCCTGTCTAATTGCCTGCCTAATTAACTGCCTAATTGCCTGCCTAATTAACTGCCTAATTGCCTGCCTAATTAACTACCTAATTTCCTGCCTTATTGCCTGCCTAATTGCCTGCCTAATTAACTGCCTAATTGCCTGCCTAATTATCTGCTTATTGCCTGCCTTATTAACTGCCTAATTAACTACCTAATTGCCTGCCTAATTAACTGCCTAATTGCCTGCCTAATTAACTGCCTAATTGCCTGCCTTATTTACTGCCTAATTGACTGCCTAATTGCCTGCCTCATTGCCTGCCTAATAAACTGCCTAATTGCATGCTCAATTGCCTGCTTAATTGCCTGCCTAATTATCTGCCTAGTTGACTGCCTAATTGCAGGCCTAATTGCCTGCCTAATTAACTGCCTAATTTCCTGCCTTATTGCCTGCCTAATTGCCTGCCTAATTAACTGCCTAATTGCCTGCCTATTTAACTGCCTAATTTCCTGCCTTATTGCCTGCCTAATTTCTTGCCTGCCTAATTGCCTGCCTAATTAACTGCCTAATTGCCTGCTCTATTGCCTGCCTTATTAACTGCCTAATTAACTACCTAATTGCCTGCCTAATTAACTGCCTAATTGCCTGCCTAATTAACTGCCTTAAAGTGCCTAATTGCCTGCCTAAATAACTGCCTAATTTCTTCTTATTGCCTGCCTAATTGCTTGCTTGCCTAATTGCCTGCCTAATTAACTGCCTAATTGCCTGCCTAATTAACTGCCTTAAAGTGCCTAATTGCCTGCCTAAATAACTGCTTAATTTCCTGCCTTATTGCCAGCCTAATTGCTTGACTGCCTAATTGCCTGCCTAATTAACTGCCTAATTGCCTGCCTAATTAACTGCTTAATTGCCTGCCTAACTATCTGCTTAATTGCCTGCCTAATAGCTTGCCTAATTGCCTGTCCAATTGCCTGCCTAATTATCTGCCTAATCGCCTGCCTTTTTAATTACCTTATTGCCTGCCTTATTGCCTGCCTAAATGCTAGCCTAATTAACTGCCTTATTACCTGCCTAATTGCCTGCTCTATTGCCTGCCTTATTAACTGCCTAATTAACTACCTAATTGCCTGCCTAATTAACTGCCTAATTGCTTGCCTAATTAACTGCCTAATTGCCTGCCTAATTATCTGTTTTTGCCTGCCTAATTGCTTGCCTAATTACCTGTCCAATTGCCTGCCTAATTGCCTGCTTAATTGCTTGCCTAATTAACTGCTTTATTGCCTGCTCAATAAATGCCTAATTGTCTGCCTAATTAAATGACTAAATGCCTGCCTAAATAACTGCCTAACTGCCTGCCTATTTGCCTGCCTAATTTCCTGCCTTATTAAATGCCTAATTGCCTGCCTAATTGCCTGCCTAATTAACTGCCTAATTGCCTGCTTAAATTCCTGCCTAATTGACTGCCTTATTGTCTGCCAAATTGTTTGCCTAATTAACTACCTAATTGCGTGCCTAATTACCTGCCTAATCGCCTGCCTATTTGCCTACCTATTTGCCTGCATAATTACCTACCAAATTGCCTGCTTGCCTAATTAACTGCTTAATTTCCTGCCTAATTGCCTGCCTGCCTAATTACCCGCTTAATAGCCTGCCTAATTAGGGGCCTAATTACCTGCTAATTGCCTGCCTAATTGCTTGCCTTATTAACTGCCTAATTGACTGCCTAATTGCCTGCCTCATTGCCTGCCTAATTAACTGCCTAATTTCCTGCCTTATTGCCTGCCTAATTGCCTGCCTAATTTACTGCCTAATTGCCTGCCTAATTAAATGCCTAATTGCCTGCCTATGTAACTGCTTTATTAACTGCCTAATTGCCTGCCTTATTAACTGCCTAATTGCCTGCCTAATTATCTGCTTATTGCCTGCCTAATTGCTTGCCTAATTGTCTGCCTAATTACCTGCCTAATTGCCTCCCTAATTAACTGCCTAATTGCCTGCCTAATTATCTGCCTAATTGCCTGCCTAATTAACAGCCTTACTGCCTGCCTAATTGCATGCCTGCCTAATTGCCTGCCTAATTAACTGCCTAAGTGCCTAATTGCCTGCCTAAATAACTGCCTAATTTCCTGCCTTATTGCCTGCCTAATTACTTGCTTGCCTAATTGCCTGCCTAATTAACTGCCTAATTGCCTGCCTAATTCCCTGCCTATCTGCTTAATTGCCTGCCTAATTGCTTGCCTAATTGTCTGCCTAATTACCTGGCTAATTGCCTCCCTAATTAACTGCCTAATTGCTTGCCTAATTATCTGCCTAATTGCCTGCCTAATTAACAGCCTTACTGCCTGCCTAATTGCATGCCTGCCTAATTGCCTGCCTAATTAACTGCCTAAAAATGCCTAATTGCTGCCTAAATAACTGCCTAATTTCTTCTTATTGCCTGCCTAATTGCTTGCCTGCCTAATTGCCTGCCTAATTAACTGCCTAATTGCCTGCCTTATTAACTGCCTAATTGCCTGCCTAACTATCTGCTTAATTGCCTGCATAATTGCTTGACTAATTGCCTGTCCAATTGCCTGCCTAATTATCTGCCTAATTGCCTGCCTTATTAACTACCTTATTGCCTGCCTAATTGCCTGCCTAAATGCTAGGCCTAATTAACTGCCTTATTGCCTGCCTAATTGCCTGCTCTATTGCCTGCCTTATTAACTGCCTAATTAACTACCTAATTGCCTGCCTAATTAACTGTCTAATTGCCTGCCTAATCATCTGCCTAATTGCCTGCCTTATTTACTGCCTAATTGACTGCCTAATTAACTGCCTAATTTCCTGCCTAATTAACTGCCTAATTGCCTGCCTAATTATCTGTTTTTTGCCTGCCTAAATTGCATGCCTGCCTAATTGCGTGCCTAATTAACTGCCTTAAAGTGCCTAATTGCCTGCCTAAATAACTGCCTAATTTCCTGCCGTATTGCCTGCCTAATTGCCTGCCTAATTAACTGCCTAATTGCCTGCCTAATTTACTGCCTAATTTCCTGCCTAACTATCTGCTTAATTGCTTGCAAAATTGCCTGTCCAATTGCCTGCCTAATTATCTGCCTAATTGCCTTCCTTATAAACTACCTTATTGCCTGTCTAATTGCCTGCCTAAATGCTAGCCTAATTAACTGCCTTATTGCCTGCCTAATTGACTGCTCTATTGCCTGCCTTATTACTGCCTAATTAACTGCCTAATTGCCTGCATTATTAACTGCCTAATTGCCTGCCTAATTAACTGCCTAATTGCCTGCCTAATTAACTGCCTAATTGACTGCCTAATTTACTGCCTAATTGACTGCCTAATTGCCTGCCTCATTGCCTGCCTAATTAACTGCCTAATTTCCTGCCTTATTGCCTGCCTAATTGCCTGCCTAATTAACTGCCTAATTGCCTGCCTAATTAAATGCCTAATTGCCTGCCTATTTAACTGCTTTATTAACTGCCTAATTGCCTGCCTTATTAACTGGCTAATTGCCTGCCTAATTATCTGCTTATTGCCTGCCTAATTGCTTGCCTAATTATCTGCCTAATAACCTGCCTAATTGCCTCCCTAATTAACTGCCTAATTGCCTGCCTAGTTATCTGCCTAATTGCCTTTCTAATTAACAGCCTTACTGCCTGCCGAATTGCATGCCTGCCTAATTTCCTGCCTAATTAAATGCCTTAAAGTGCCTAATTGCCTGCCTAAATAACTGCCTAATTTCCTGCCTTATTGTCTGCCTAATTGCTTGCCTGCCTAATTGCCTGCCTAATTAACTGCCTAATTGCCTGCCTAATTGCCTGCCCAATTAACTGCCTAATTGCCTGCCTAATTGCCTGCCTAATTGCCTGCCTAACTATCTGCTTAATTGCCTGCCTAATTGCTTGCCTTATTGCCTGCTTAATCGCCTGCTCTATTGCCTGCCTTATTAACTGCCTAATTAACTACCTTATTGCCTGCCTAATTAACTGCCTAATTGCCTGCCTAATTAACTGCCTAAGTGCCTAATTGCCTGCCTAAATAACTGCCTAATTTCCTGCCTTATTGCCTGCCTAATTACTTGCTTGCCTAATTGCCTGCCTAATTAACTGCCTAATTGCCTGCCTAATTCCCTGCCTATCTGCTTAATTGCCTGCCTAATTGCTTGCCTAATTGTCTGCCTAATTACCTGGCTAATTGCCTGCCTAACTATCTGCTTAATTGCCAGCCTAATTGCTTGCCTAATTGCCTGTCCAATTGCCTGCCTAATTATCTGCCTAATGGCCTGCCTAATTAACTAACTTATTGCCTTCCTAATTGCCTGCCTAAATGCTAGCCTAAAAAACTGCCTTATTGCCTGCCTAAATGCTTGCCTAATTAACTGCCTTATTGCCTGCCTAATTGCCTGCTCTATTGCCTGCCTTATTAACTGCCTAATTAACTACCTAATTGCCTGCCTAATTAACTGCCTAATTGCCTGCCTAATTAACTGCCTAAAGTGCCTAATTGCCTGCCTAAACAACTGCCTAATTTCCTGCCTTATTGCCTGCCTTATTGCTTGCCTGCCTAATTGCCTGCCTAATTAACTGCCTAATTGCCTGCCTAATTGCCTGTCTAACTATCTGCTTAATTGCCTGCCTAATTGTCTGCCTAATTACCTGCCTAATTGCCTCCCTAATTAACAGCCTAATTGCCTGCTTAATTATCTGCCTAATTGCCTGCCTAATTAACAGCCTTACTGCCTGCCTAATTGTATGCCCGGCTAATTGCCTGCCTAATTAACTGCCTTAAAGTGCCTAATTGCCTGCTTAAATAACTGCCAAATTTCCTGCCTTATTGTCTGCCTAATTGCTTGCCTGCCTAATTGCCTGCCTAATTAACTGTCTAATTGCCTGCCTAACTATCTGCTTAATTGCCTGCCTATTTGCTTGCCTAATTGCCTGTCCAATTGTTTGCCTAATTATCTGCCTAATTGCCTGCCTAATTAACTACCTTATTGCCTGCCTCATTGCCAGCCTAAATGCTAGCCTAATTAACTGCCTTATTGCCTGCCTAATTGCCTGCCTAATTAACTGCCTAATTGCCTGCCTAATTATCTGCTTATTGCCTGCCTTATTAACTGCCTAATTAACTGCCTAATTGCCTGCCTATTTAACTGCTTAATTAAATGCCTAATTGCCTGCCTAATTAACTGCCTAATTGCCTGCCTAATTATCTGCTTAATTGCTTGCCTAATTGCTTGCCTAATTGCCTGTCCAATTGCCTGCCTAATTATCTGCCTAATTGCCTGCCTAATTAACTACCTAATTGCCTGCCTAATCGCCTGCCTAAATGCTTGCCTAATTAAATGCCTTATTGCCTGCCTAATTGCCTGCTTAATTGCTTGCCTAATTAACTGCTTTATTGCCTGCTCAATAAATGCCTAATTGTCTGCCTAATTAAATGACTAAATGCCTGCCTAAATAACTGCCTAACTGCCTGCCTATTTGCCTGCCTAATTTCCTGCCTAATTAAATGCCTAATTGCCTGCCTAATTGCCTGCCTAATTAACTGCCTAATTGCCTGCTTAAATTCCTGCCTAATTGACTGCCTTATTGTCTGCCAAATTGTTTGCCTAATTAACTACCTAATTGCGTGCCTAATTACCTGCCTAATCGCCTGCCTATTTGCCTACCTATTTGCCTGCATAATTACCTACCAAATTGCCTGCTTGCCTAATTAACTGCTTAATTTCCTGCCTAATTGCCTGCCTGCCTAATTACCCGCCTAATAGCCTGCCTAATTAGGGGCCTAATTACCTGCTAATTGCCTGCCTAATTGCTTGCCTTATTAACTGCCTAATTGACTGCCTAATTGCCTGCCTCATTGCCTGCCTAATTAACTGCCTAATTTCCTGCCTTATTGCCTGCCTAATTGCCTGCCTAATTTACTGCCTAATTGCCTGCCTAATTAAATGCCTAATTGCCTGCCTATGTAACTGCTTTATTAACTGCCTAATTGCCTGCCTTATTAACTGCCTAATTGCCTGCCTAATTATCTGCTTATTGCCTGCCTAATTGCTTGCCTAATTGTCTGCCTAATTACCTGCCTAATTGCCTCCCTAATTAACTGCCTAATTGCCTGCCTAATTATCTGCCTAATTGCCTGCCTAATTAACAGCCTTACTGCCTGCCTAATTGCATGCCTGCCTAATTGCCTGCCTAATTAACTGCCTAAGTGCCTAATTGCCTGCCTAAATAACTGCCTAATTTCCTGCCTTATTGCCTGCCTAATTACTTGCTTGCCTAATTGCCTGCCTAATTAACTGCCTAATTGCCTGCCTAATTCCCTGCCTATCTGCTTAATTGCCTGCCTAATTGCTTGCCTAATTGTCTGCCTAATTACCTGGCTAATTGCCTCCCTAATTAACTGCCTAATTGCTTGCCTAATTATCTGCCTAATTGCCTGCCTAATTAACAGCCTTACTACCTGCCTAATTGCATGCCTGCCTAATTGCCTGCCTAATTAACTGCCTAAAAATGTCTAATTGCTGCCTAAATAACTGCCTAATTTCTTCTTATTGCCTGCCTAATTGCTTGCCTGCCTAATTGCCTGCCTAATTAACTGCCTAATTGCCTGCCTTATTAACTGCCTAATTGCCTGCCTAACTATCTGCTTAATTGCCTGCATAATTGCTTGACTAATTGCCTGTCCAATTGCCTGCCTAATTATCTGCCTAATTGCCTGCCTTATTAACTACCTTATTGCCTGCCTAATTGCCTGCCTAAATGCTAGCCTAATTAACTGCCTTATTGCCTGCCTAATTGCCTGCTCTATTGCCTGCCTTATTAACTGCCTAATTAACTACCTAATTGCCTGCCTAATTAACTGTCTAATTGCCTGCCTAATCATCTGCCTAATTGCCTGCCTTATTTACTGCCTAATTGACTGCCTAATTAACTGCCTAATTTCCTGCCTAATTAACTGCCTAATTATCTGTTTTTGCCTGCCTAAATTGCATGCCTGCCTAATTGCGTGCCTAATTAACTGCCTTAAAGTGCCTAATTGCCTGCCTAAATAACTGCCTAATTTCCTGCCGTATTGCCTGCCTAATTGCCTGCCTAATTAACTGCCTAATTGCCTGCCTAATTTACTGCCTAATTTCCTGCCTAACTATCTGCTTAATTGCTTGCAAAATTGCCTGTCCAATTGCCTGCCTAATTATCTGCCTAATTGCCTTCCTTATAAACTACCTTATTGCCTGTCTAATTGCCTGCCTAAATGCTAGCCTAATTAACTGCCTTATTGCCTGCCTAATTGACTGCTCTATTGCCTGCCTTATTACTGCCTAATTAACTGCCTAATTGCCTGCATTATTAACTGCCTAATTGCCTGCCTAATTAACTGCCTAATTGCCTGCCTAATTAACTGCCTAATTGACTGCCTAATTTACTGCCTAATTGACTGCCTAATTGCCTGCCTCATTGCCTGCCTAATTAACTGCCTAATTTCCTGCCTTATTGCCTGCCTAATTGCCTGCCTAATTAACTGCCTAATTGCCTGCCTCATTGCCTGCCTAATTAACTGCCTAATTTCCTGCCTTATTGCCTGCCTAATTGCCTGCCTAATTAACTGCCTAATTGCCTGCCTAATTGCCTGCCTAATTGCCTGCCTTATTAACTGGCTAATTGCCTGCCTAATTATCTGCTTATTGCCTGCCTAATTGCTTGCCTAATTATCTGCCTAATAACCTGCCTAATTGCCTCCCTAATTAACTGCCTAATTGCCTGCCTAGTTATCTGCCTAATTGCCTTTCTAATTAACAGCCTTACTGCCTGCCGAATTGCATGCCTGCCTAATTTCCTGCCTAATTAAATGCCTTAAAGTGCCTAATTGCCTGCCTAAATAACTGCCTAATTTCCTGCCTTATTGTCTGCCTAATTGCTTGCCTGCCTAATTGCCTGCCTAATTAACTGCCTAATTGCCTGCCTAATTGCCTGCCCAATTAACTGCCTAATTGCCTGCCTAATTGCCTGCCTAATTGCCTGCCTTACTATCTGCTTAATTGCCTGCCTAATTGCTTGCCTTATTGCCTGCTTAATCGCCTGCTCTATTGCCTGCCTTATTAACTGCCTAATTAACTACCTTATTGCCTGCCTAATTAACTGCCTAATTGCCTGCCTAATTAACTGCCTTAAAGTGCCTAATTGCCTGCCTAAATAACTGCCTAATTTCCTTCCTTATTGCCTGCCTAATTGCTTGCCTGCCTAATTGCCTGCCTAATTAACTGCCTAATTGCCTGCCTAATTAACTGCTTAATTGCCTGCCTAACTATCTGCTTAATTGCCTGCCTTATTGCTTGCCTAATTGCCTGTCCAATATCCTGCCTAATTGCCTGCATAATTAACTACCTTAATGCCTGCTTAATTGCCTGCCTAAATGCAAGCCTAATTAACTGCCTTATTGCCTGCCTAATTGCCTGCTCTATTGCCTGCCTTATTAACTGCCAAATTAACAGCTTATTTGCTTCCTAATTAACTGCCTAATTGCCTGCCTAATTAACTGCCTAATTGCCTGCCTAATTAACTGCCTAATTGACTGCCTAATTGCCTGCCTGCCTAATTGCCTGCCTAATTAACTGCCTTAAAGTGCCTAATTGCCTGCCTAAATTACTGCCTAATTTCCTGCCTTATTGCCTGCCCAGGTGCTTGCATGCCTAATTGCCTGCCTAATTAACTGCCTAATTGCCTGCCTAACTATCTGCTTAATTGCCTGCATAATTGCTTGCCTAATTGCCTGTCCAATTGCCTGCCTAATTATCTGCCTAATTGCCTGCCTAATTAACTACCTTATTGCCTGCCTAATTGCCTGCCTAAATGCTAGCATAATTAACTGCCTTATTGCCTGCCTAATTGCCTGCTCTATTGCCTGCCGTATTAACTGCCTAATTAACTACCAAATTGCCTGCCTAATTAACTGCCAAATTGCCTGCCGAATTAACTGCCTTAAAGTGCCTAATTGTCTGCCTAAATAACTGCCTAATTTCCTGCCTTATTGCCTGCCTTATTGCTTGCAAGCCTAATTGCCTGCCTAATTAACTGCCTAATTGCCTGCCTAATTGCCTGCCTAATTGCCTGTCTAACTATCTGCTTAATTGCCTGCCTAATTGCTTGCCTAATTGTCTGCCTAATTACCTGCCTAATTGCCTCCCTAATTAACTGCCTAATTGCCTGCCTAATTATCTGCCTAATTGCCTGCCTAATTAACAGCCTTACTGCCTGCCTAATTGCATGCCTGGCTAATTGCCTGGCTAATTAACTGCCTTAAAGTGCCTAATTGCCTGCCTAAATAACTGCCTAATTTCCTGCCTTATTGCCTGCCTAATTGCTTGCCTGCCTAATTGCCTGCCTAGTTAACTACCTTATTGCCTGCCTCATTGCCAGCCTAAATGCTAGCCTAATTAACTGCCTAATTGCCTGCCTAATTGCCTGCCTAATTAACTGCCTAATTGCCTGCCTAATTATCTGCTTATTTCCTGCCTTATTAACTGCCTAATAAACTACCTAATTGCCTGCCTAATTAACTGCCTAATTGCCTGCCTAATTAACTGCCTAATTGCCTGCCTTATTTACTGCCTAATTTACTGCCTAATTGCCTGCCTCATTGCCTGCCTAATTGCCTGCCTAATTAACTGTCTAATTGCCTGCCTAACTATCTGCTTAATTGCCTGCCTAATTGCTTGCCTTATTGCCTGCCTTATTGCCTGCCTAATTAACTGCCTAATTTCCTGCCTTATTGCCTGCCTAATTGCCTGCCTAATCAAATGCCTAATTGCCTGCCTATTTTACTGCTTAATTAACTGCCTAATTGCCTGCCTAATTAACTGCCTAATTGCCTGCCTAATTATCTGCTTATTGCCTGCCTAATTGCTTGCCTAATTGCCTGTCCAATTGCCTGCCTAATTAACTGCCTTATTGCCTGCCTAATTAACTGCCTAATTGCCTGCCTAATTAACTACCTAATTGCCTGCCTAATTGCCTGCCTAAATTCTTGCATAATTAACTGCCTTATTGCCTGCCTAATTGCCTGCTTAATTGCATGCCTAATTAACTGACTAATAGCCTGTCTACATGCCTGCTTAATTAACTGTCTAATTGCCTGCCTAATTAACTGCCTTACTGCCTGCCTAATTTCCTGCCTTATTGCCTGCCCAGGTGCTTGCATGCCTAATTGCCTGCCTAATTAACTGCCTAATTGCCTGCCTAACTATCTGCTTAATTGCCTGCATAATTGCTTGCCTAATTGCCTGTCCAATTGCCTGCCTAATTATCTGCCTAATTGCCTGCCTAATTAACTACCTTATTGCCTGCCTAATTGCCTGCCTAAATGCTAGCATAATTAACTGCCTTATTGCCTGCCTAATTGCCTGCTCTATTGCCTGCCTTATTAACTGCCTAATTAACTACCAAATTGCCTGCCTAATTAACTGCCAAATTGCCTGCCTAATTAACTGCCTTAAAGTGCCTAATTGTCTGCCTAAATAACTGCCTAATTTCCTGCCTTATTGCCTGCCTTATTGCTTGCAAGCCTAATTGCCTGCCTAATTAACTGCCTAAATGCCTGCCTAATTGCCTGTCTAACTATCTGCTTAATTGCCTGCCTAATTGCTTGCCTAATTGTCTGCCTAATTACCTGCCTAATTGCCTCCCTAATTAACTGCCTAATTGCCTGCCTAATTATCTGCCTAATTGCCTGCCTAATTAACAGCCTTACTGCCTGCCTAATTGCATGCCTGGCTAATTGCCTGGCTAATTAACTGCCTTAAAGTGCCTAATTGCCTGCCTAAATAACTGCCTAATTTCCTGCCTTATTGCCTGCCTAATTGCTTGCCTGCCTAATTGCCTGTCTAGTTAACTGTCTAATTGCCTGCCTAATTGCTTGTTTAATTGCCTGTCCAATTGTTTGCCTAATTATCTGCCTTATTGCCTGCCTAATTAACTACCTTATTGCCTGCCTCATTGCCAGCCTAAATGCTAGCCTAATTAACTGCCTAATTGCCTGCCTAATTGCCTGCCTAATTAACTGCCTAATTGCCTGCCTAATTATCTGCTTATTTCCTGCCTTATTAACTGCCTAATTAACTACCTAATTGCCTGCCTAATTAACTGCCTAATTGCCTGCCTAATTAACTGCCTAATTGCCTGCCTTATTTACTGCCTAATTTACTGCCTAATTGCCTGCCTCTTGCCTGCCTAATTGCCTGCCTAATTAACTGTCTAATTGCCTGCCTAACTATCTGCTTAATTGCCTGCCTAATTGCTTGCCTTATTGCCTGCCTTATTGCCTGCCTAATTAACTGCCTAATTTCCTGCCTTATTGCCTGCCTAATTGCCTGCCTAATCAAATGCCTAATTGCCTGCCTATTTTACTGCTTAATTAACTGCCTAATTGCCTGCCTAATTAACTGCCTAATTGCCTGCCTAATTATCTGCTTATTGCCTGCCTAATTGCTTGCCTAATTGCCTGTCCAATTGCCTGCCTAATTAACTGCCTTATTGCCTGCCTAATTAACTGCCTAATTGCCTGCCTAATTACCTGCCTAATAGCCTACCTAATTAACTGCCTAACTGCCTGCCTAAATAAATGCCTAATTGCCTGCCTATTTAACTGCTTAATTAACTGCCTAATTGCCTGCCTAATTAACTGCCTAATTGCCTGCCTAATTATCTGCTTATTGCCTGCCTAATTATCTGCTTATTGCCTGCCTAATTGCTTGCCTAATTGCCTGTCCAATTGCCTGCCTAATTAACTGCCTAATTGACTGCCTAATTAACTGCCTAATTGCCTGCCTAATTATCTGCTTATTGCCTGCCTTATTAACTGCCTTATTAACTGCCTAATTGACTGCCTAATTGCCTGCCTCATTGCCTGCCTTATAAACTGCCTAATTGCCTGCCTAATTAACTGTCTAATTGCCTGCCTAACTATCTGCTTAATTGCCTGCCTAATTGCTTGCCTAATTGCCTGCCTCATTGCCTGCCTAATTAGCTGCCTAATTTCCTGCCTTATTGCCTGCCTAATTGCTTGCCTAATTGTCTGCCTAATTACCTGCGTAATTGCCTGCCTAATTATCTGCCTAATTGCCTGCCTAATTAACAGCCTTACTGCCTGCCTAATTGCATGCCTGCCCAATTGCCTGCCTAAATAACTGCCTAAAAATGCCTAATTGCCTGCCTAAATAACTGCCTAATTTTCTGCCTTATTGCCTGCCTGATTGCTTGCCTGCCTAATTGCCTGCCTAATTAACTGCCTAATTGCCTGCCTAACTATCTGCTTAATTGCCAGCCTAATTGCTTGCCTAATTGCCTGTCCAATTGCCTGCCTAATTATCTGCCTAATGGCCTGCCTAATTAACTAACTTATTGCCTTCCTAATTGCCTGCCTAAATGCTAGCCTAAAAAACTGCCTTATTGCCTGCCTAAATGCTTGCCTAATTAACTGCCTTATTGCCTGCCTAATTGCCTGCTCTATTGCCTGCCTTATTAACTGCCTAATTAACTACCTAATTGCCTGCCTAATTAACTGCCTAATTGCCTGCCTAATTAACTGCCTAAAGTGCCTAATTGCCTGCCTAAACAACTGCCTAATTTCCTGCCTTATTGCCTGCCTTATTGCTTGCCTGCCTAATTGCCTGCCTAATTAACTGCCTAATTGCCTGCCTAATTGCCTGTCTAACTATCTGCTTAATTGCCTGCCTAATTGCTTGCCTAATTGTCTGCCTAATTACCTGCCTAATTGCCTCCCTAATTAACTGCCTAATTGCCTGCCTAATTATCTGCCTAATTGCCTGCCTAATTAACAGCCTTACTGCCTGCCTAATTGCATGCCTGGCTAATTGCCTGCCTAATTAACTGCCTTAAAGTGCCTAATTGCCTGCTTAAATTACTGCCAAATTTCCTGCCTTATTGTCTGCCTAATTGCTTGCCTGCCTAATTGCCTGCCTAATTAACTGTCTAATTGCCTGCCTAACTATCTGCTTAATTACCTGCCTAATTGCTTGCCTAATTGCCTGTCCAATTGTTTGCCTAATTATCTGCCTAATTGCCTGCCTAATTAACTACCTTATTGCCTGCCTCATTGCCAGCCTTAATGCTAGCCTAATTAACTGCCTTATTGCCTGCCTAATTGCCTGCCTTATTAACTGCCTAATTGCCTGCCTAATTATCTGCTTATTGCCTGCCTTATTAACTGCCTAATTAACTGCCTAATTGCCTGCCTATTTAACTGCTTAATTAAATGCCTAATTGCCTGCCTAATTAACTGCCTAATTGCCTGCCTAATTATCTGCTTAATTGCTTGCCTAATTGCTTGCCTAATTGCCTGTCCAATTGCCTGCCTAATTATCTGCCTAATTGCCTGCCTAATTAACTACCTAATTGCCTGCCTAATCGCCTGCCTAAATGCTTGCCTAATTAAATGCCTTATTGCTTGCCTAATTGCCTGCTTAATTGCTTGCCTAATTAACTGCTTTATTGCCTGCTAAATAAATGCCTAATTGTCTGCCTAATTAAATGACTAAATGCCTGCCTAAATAACTGCCTAACTGCCTGCCTATTTGCCTGCCTAATTTCCTGCCTAATTAAATGCCTAATTGCCTGCCTAATTGCCTGCCTAATTAACTGCCTAATTGCCTGCTTAAATTCCTGCCTAATGGACTGCCTTATTGTCTGCCAAATTGTTTGCCTAATTAACTACCTAATTGCGTGCCTAATTACCTGCCTAATCGCCTGCCTATTTGCCTACCTATTTGCCTGCATAATTACCTACCAAATTGCCTGCTTGCCTAATTAACTGCTTAATTTCCTGCCTAATTGCCTGCCTGCCTAATTACCCGCTTAATAGCCTGCCTAATTAGGGGCCTAATTAACTGCTAATTGCCTGCCTAATTGCTTGCCTGATTGCCTGCCTAATTGCTTGCCTAATTGTCTGCCTAATTAACTGCCGAATTGCCAGCCGAATTTACTGCCTAATTGCCTGCCTTATTGCCTGCTTAATTGCCTGCCTAATTATCTGCATAGTTGACTGCCTAATTGCCTGCCTAATTGCCTGCCTAATTAACTGCCTAATTTCCTGCCTTATTGCCTGCCTAATTTCCTGCCTAATTAACCGCCTAATTGCATGCCTAATTAACTGCCTAATTAACTGCCTAATTGCCTGCCTAACTATCTGCTTAATTGCCTGCCTAATTGCTTGCCAAATTGCCTGTTCAATTGCCTGCCTAATTATCTGCCTAATTGCCTGCCTAATTAACTACCTTATTGCCTGCCTAATTGCCTGCCTAAATGCTACCCTAATTAACTGCCTTATTGCCTGCCTAATTGCCTGCTCTATTGCCTGCCTTATTAACTGCCTAATTAACTGCCTAATTGCCTGCCTAATTAACTGCCTAATTGTCTGCCTAATTAACTGCCTAATTGCCTGCCTAATTAACTGCCTAATTGACTGCCTAATTAACTGCCTAATTGACTGCCTAATTGCCTGCCTCATTGCCTGCCTAATTAACTGCCTAATTTCCTGCCTTATTGCCTGCCTAATTGCCTGCCTAATGAACTGCCTAATTGCCTGCCTAATGAACTGCCTAATTGCCTGCCTAATTAAATGCCTAATTGCCTGGCTATTTAACTGCTTAATTAACTGCCTAATTGCCTGCCTAATTAACTGCCTAATTGCCTGCCTAATTATCTGTTTTTGCCTGCCTAATTGCTTGCCTAATTGCCTGTCCAATTGCCTGCCTAATTAACTGCCTAAATGCCTGCCTAATTAACTGCTTAATTGCCTGCCTAATTAACTACCTAATTGCCTGCCTAATTGCCTGCCTAAATGCTTGCCTAATTAACTGCCTTATTGCCTGCCTAATTGCCTACTTAATTGCTTGCCTAATTAACTGACTTGTAGCCTGTCTAATTGCCTGCTTAATTAACTACCTAATTGCCTGCCTAATTAACTGCCTTACTGCCTGCCTAATTTCCTGCCTAATTGCCTGCCTAATTATCTGCCTAATTGCCTGCCTTATTGCCTGCCTAATTGCCTGCCTAATTAACTGCCTAATTGCCTGCCTAATTAAATGCCTAATTGCCTGGCTATTTAACTGCTTAATTAACTGCCTAATTGCCTGCCTAATTAACTGCCTAATTGCCTGCCTAATTATCTGTTTTTGCCTGCCTAATTGCTTGCCTAATTGCCTGTCCAATTGCCTGCCTAATTAACTGCCTAAATGCCTGCCTAATTAACTGCTTAATTGCCTGCCTAATTAACTACCTAATTGCCTGCCTAATTGCCTGCCTAAATGCTTGCCTAATTAACTGCCTTATTGCCTGCCTAATTGCCTACTTAATTGCTTGCCTTATTAACTGACTTATAGCCTGTCTAATTGCCTGCCTAATTAACTGCCTAATTGCCTGCCTAATTAACTGCCTAATTGCCTGCCTAATTAACTACCTAATTTCCTGCCTTATTGCCTGCCTAATTGCCTGCCTAATTAACTGCCTAATTGCCTGCCTAATTATCTGCTTATTGCCTGCCTTATTAACTGCCTAATTAACTACCTAATTGCCTGCCTAATTAACTGCCTAATTGCCTGCCTAATTAACTGCCTAATTGCCTGCCTTATTTACTGCCTAATTGACTGCCTAATTGCCTGCCTCATTGCCTGCCTAATAAACTGCCTAATTGCATGCTCAATTGCCTGCTTAATTGCCTGCCTAATTATCTGCCTAGTTGACTGCCTAATTGCAGGCCTAATTGCCTGCCTAATTAACTGCCTAATTTCCTGCCTTATTGCCTGCCTAATTGCCTGCCTAATTAACTGCCTAATTGCCTGCCTATTTAACTGCCTAATTTCCTGCCTTATTGCCTGCCTAATTTCTTGCCTGCCTAATTGCCTGCCTAATTAACTGCCTAATTGCCTGCTCTATTGCCTGCCTTATTAACTGCCTAATTAACTACCTAATTGCCTGCCTAATTAACTGCCTAATTGCCTGCCTAATTAACTGCCTTAAAGTGCCTAATTGCCTGCCTAAATAACTGCCTAATTTCTTCTTATTGCCTGCCTAATTGCTTGCTTGCCTAATTGCCTGCCTAATTAACTGCCTAATTGCCTGCCTAATTAACTGCCTAATTGCCTGCCTAACTATCTGCTTTATTGCCTGCATAATTGCTTGCCTAATTGCCTGTCCAATTGCCTGCCCAATTATCTGCCTAATTGCCTGCCTAATTAACTACCTTATTGCCTGCCTAATTGCCTGCCTAAATGCTAGCCTAATTAACTGCCTTATTGCCTGCCTAATTGCCTGCTCTATTGCCTGCCTTATTAACTGCCTAATTAACTACCTAATTGCCTGCCTAATTAACTGCCTAATTGCCTGCCTAATTAACTGCATAATTGCCTGCCTTATTTACTGCCTAATTGACTGCCTAATTGCCTGCCTAATTAACAGCCTTACTGCCTGCCTAATTGCATGCCTGCCTAATTGCCTGCCTAATTAACTGCCTTAAAGTGCCTAATTGCCTGCCTAAATAACTGCTTAATTTCCTGCCTTATTGCCAGCCTAATTGCTTGACTGCCTAATTGCCTGCCTAATTAACTGCCTAATTGCCTGCCTAATTAACTGCTTAATTGCCTGCCTAACTATCTGCTTAATTGCCTGCCTAATAGCTTGCCTAATTGCCTGTCCAATTGCCTGCCTAATTATCTGCCTAATCGCCTGCCTTTTTAATTACCTTATTGCCTGCCTTATTGCCTGCCTAAATGCTAGCCTAATTAACTGCCTTATTACCTGCCTAATTGCCTGCTCTATTGCCTGCCTTATTAACTGCCTAATTAACTACCTAATTGCCTGCCTAATTAACTGCCTAATTGCTTGCCTAATTAACTGCCTAATTGCCTGCCTAATTATCTGTTTTTGCCTGCCTAATTGCTTGCCTAATTACCTGTCCAATTGCCTGCCTAATTGCCTGCTTAATTGCTTGCCTGCCTAATTGCCTGCCTAATTAACTGCCTAATTGCCTGCCTAATTGCCTGCCCAATTAACTGCCTAATTGCCTGCCTAATTGCCTGCCTAATTGCCTGCCTTACTATCTGCTTAATTGCCTGCCTAATTGCTTGCCTTATTGCCTGCTTAATCGCCTGCTCTATTGCCTGCCTTATTAACTGCCTAATTAACTACCTTATTGCCTGCCTAATTAACTGCCTAATTGCCTGCCTAATTAACTGCCTTAAAGTGCCTAATTGCCTGCCTAAATAACTGCCTAATTTCCTTCCTTATTGCCTGCCTAATTGCTTGCCTGCCTAATTGCCTGCCTAATTAACTGCCTAATTGCCTGCCTAATTAACTGCTTAATTGCCTGCCTAACTATCTGCTTAATTGCCTGCCTTATTGCTTGCCTAATTGCCTGTCCAATATCCTGCCTAATTGCCTGCATAATTAACTACCTTAATGCCTGCTTAATTGCCTGCCTAAATGCATGCCTAATTAACTGCCTTATTGCCTGCCTAATTGCCTGCTCTATTGCCTGCCTTATTAACTGCCAAATTAACAGCTTATTTGCTTCCTAATTAACTGCCTAATTGCCTGCCTAATTAACTGCCTAATTGCCTGCCTAATTAACTGCCTAATTGACTGCCTAATTGCCTGCCTGCCTAATTGCCTGCCTAATTAACTGCCTTAAAGTGCCTAATTGCCTGCCTAAATTACTGCCTAATTTCCTGCCTTATTGCCTGCCCAGGTGCTTGCATGCCTAATTGCCTGCCTAATTAACTGCCTAATTGCCTGCCTAACTATCTGCTTAATTGCCTGCATAATTGCTTGCCTAATTGCCTGTCCAATTGCCTGCCTAATTATCTGCCTAATTGCCTGCCTAATTAACTACCTTATTGCCTGCCTAATTGCCTGCCTAAATGCTAGCATAATTAACTGCCTTATTGCCTGCCTAATTGCCTGCTCTATTGCCTGCCGTATTAACTGCCTAATTAACTACCAAATTGCCTGCCTAATTAACTGCCAAATTGCCTGCCGAATTAACTGCCTTAAAGTGCCTAATTGTCTGCCTAAATAACTGCCTAATTTCCTGCCTTATTGCCTGCCTTATTGCTTGCAAGCCTAATTGCCTGCCTAATTAACTGCCTAATTGCCTGCCTAATTGCCTGCCTAATTGCCTGTCTAACTATCTGCTTAATTGCCTGCCTAATTGCTTGCCTAATTGTCTGCCTAATTACCTGCCTAATTGCCTCCCTAATTAACTGCCTAATTGCCTGCCTAATTATCTGCCTAATTGCCTGCCTAATTAACAGCCTTACTGCCTGCCTAATTGCATGCCTGGCTAATTGCCTGGCTAATTAACTGCCTTAAAGTGCCTAATTGCCTGCCTAAATAACTGCCTAATTTCCTGCCTTATTGCCTGCCTAATTGCTTGCCTGCCTAATTGCCTGCCTAGTTAACTACCTTATTGCCTGCCTCATTGCCAGCCTAAATGCTAGCCTAATTAACTGCCTAATTGCCTGCCTAATTGCCTGCCTAATTAACTGCCTAATTGCCTGCCTAATTATCTGCTTATTTCCTGCCTTATTAACTGCCTAATAAACTACCTAATTGCCTGCCTAATTAACTGCCTAATTGCCTGCCTAATTAACTGCCTAATTGCCTGCCTTATTTACTGCCTAATTTACTGCCTAATTGCCTGCCTCATTGCCTGCCTAATTGCCTGCCTAATTAACTGTCTAATTGCCTGCCTAACTATCTGCTTAATTGCCTGCCTAATTGCTTGCCTTATTGCCTGCCTTATTGCCTGCCTAATTAACTGCCTAATTTCCTGCCTTATTGCCTGCCTAATTGCCTGCCTAATCAAATGCCTAATTGCCTGCCTATTTTACTGCTTAATTAACTGCCTAATTGCCTGCCTAATTAACTGCCTAATTGCCTGCCTAATTATCTGCTTATTGCCTGCCTAATTGCTTGCCTAATTGCCTGTCCAATTGCCTGCCTAATTAACTGCCTTATTGCCTGCCTAATTAACTGCCTAATTGCCTGCCTAATTAACTACCTAATTGCCTGCCTAATTGCCTGCCTAAATTCTTGCCTAATTAACTGCCTTATTGCCTGCCTAATTGCCTGCTTAATTGCATGCCTAATTAACTGACTAATAGCCTGTCTACATGCCTGCTTAATTAACTGTCTAATTGCCTGCCTAATTAACTGCCTTACTGCCTGCCTAATTTCCTGCCTTATTGCCTGCCCAGGTGCTTGCATGCCTAATTGCCTGCCTAATTAACTGCCTAATTGCCTGCCTAACTATCTGCTTAATTGCCTGCATAATTGCTTGCCTAATTGCCTGTCCAATTGCCTGCCTAATTATCTGCCTAATTGCCTGCCTAATTAACTACCTTATTGCCTGCCTAATTGCCTGCCTAAATGCTAGCATAATTAACTGCCTTATTGCCTGCCTAATTGCCTGCTCTATTGCCTGCCTTATTAACTGCCTAATTAACTACCAAATTGCCTGCCTAATTAACTGCCAAATTGCCTGCCTAATTAACTGCCTTAAAGTGCCTAATTGTCTGCCTAAATAACTGCCTAATTTCCTGCCTTATTGCCTGCCTTATTGCTTGCAAGCCTAATTGCCTGCCTAATTAACTGCCTAAATGCCTGCCTAATTGCCTGTCTAACTATCTGCTTAATTGCCTGCCTAATTGCTTGCCTAATTGTCTGCCTAATTACCTGCCTAATTGCCTCCCTAATTAACTGCCTAATTGCCTGCCTAATTATCTGCCTAATTGCCTGCCTAATTAACAGCCTTACTGCCTGCCTAATTGCATGCCTGGCTAATTGCCTGGCTAATTAACTGCCTTAAAGTGCCTAATTGCCTGCCTAAATAACTGCCTAATTTCCTGCCTTATTGCCTGCCTAATTGCTTGCCTGCCTAATTGCCTGTCTAGTTAACTGTCTAATTGCCTGCCTAATTGCTTGCCTAATTGCCTGTCCAATTGTTTGCCTAATTATCTGCCTTATTGCCTGCCTAATTAACTACCTTATTGCCTGCCTCATTGCCAGCCTAAATGCTAGCCTAATTAACTGCCTAATTGCCTGCCTAATTGCCTGCCTAATTAACTGCCTAATTGCCTGCCTAATTATCTGCTTATTTCCTGCCTTATTAACTGCCTAATTAACTACCTAATTGCCTGCCTAATTAACTGCCTAATTGCCTGCCTAATTAACTGCCTAATTGCCTGCCTTATTTACTGCCTAATTTACTGCCTAATTGCCTGCCTCTTGCCTGCCTAATTGCCTGCCTAATTAACTGTCTAATTGCCTGCCTAACTATCTGCTTAATTGCCTGCCTAATTGCTTGCCTTATTGCCTGCCTTATTGCCTGCCTAATTAACTGCCTAATTTCCTGCCTTATTGCCTGCCTAATTGCCTGCCTAATCAAATGCCTAATTGCCTGCCTATTTTACTGCTTAATTAACTGCCTAATTGCCTGCCTAATTAACTGCCTAATTGCCTGCCTAATTATCTGCTTATTGCCTGCCTAATTGCTTGCCTAATTGCCTGTCCAATTGCCTGCCTAATTAACTGCCTTATTGCCTGCCTAATTAACTGCCTAATTGCCTGCCTAATTACCTGCCTAATAGCCTACCTAATTAACTGCCTAACTGCCTGCCTAAATAAATGCCTAATTGCCTGCCTATTTAACTGCTTAATTAACTGCCTAATTGCCTGCCTAATTAACTGCCTAATTGCCTGCCTAATTATCTGCTTATTGCCTGCCTAATTATCTGCTTATTGCCTGCCTAATTGCTTGCCTAATTGCCTGTCCAATTGCCTGCCTAATTACCTGCCTAATAGCCTACCTAATTAACTGCCTAACTGCCTGCCTAAATAAATGCCTAATTGCCTGCCTATTTAACTGCTTAATTAACTGCCTAATTGCCTGCCTAATTAACTGCCTAATTGCCTGCCTAATTATCTGCTTATTGCCTGCCTAATTAACTGTCTAATTGCCTGCCTAACTATCTGCTTAATTGCCTGCCTAATTGCTTGCCTAATTGCCTGCCTCATTGCCTGCCTAATTAGCTGCCTAATTTCCTGCCTTATTGCCTGCCTAATTGCTTGCCTAATTGTCTGCCTAATTACCTGCGTAAATGCCTGCCTAATTATCTGCCTAATTGCCTGCCTAATTAACAGCCTTACTGCCTGCCTAATTGCATGCCTGCCCAATTGCCTGCCTAAATAACTGCCTAAAAATGCCTAATTGCCTGCCTAAATAACTGCCTAATTTTCTGCCTTATTGCCTGCCTGATTGCTTGCCTGCCTAATTGCCTGCCTAATTAACTGCCTAATTGCCTGCCTAACTATCTGCTTAATTGCCAGCCTAATTGCTTGCCTAATTGCCTGTCCAATTGCCTGCCTAATTATCTGCCTAATGGCCTGCCTAATTAACTAACTTATTGCCTTCCTAATTGCCTGCCTAAATGCTAGCCTAAAAAACTGCCTTATTGCCTGCCTAAATGCTTGCCTAATTAACTGCCTTATTGCCTGCCTAATTGCCTGCTCTATTGCCTGCCTTATTAACTGCCTAATTAACTACCTAATTGCCTGCCTAATTAACTGCCTAATTGCCTGCCTAATTAACTGCCTAAAGTGCCTAATTGCCTGCCTAAACAACTGCCTAATTTCCTGCCTTATTGCCTGCCTTATTGCTTGCCTGCCTAATTGCCTGCCTAATTAACTGCCTAATTGCCTGCCTAATTGCCTGTCTAACTATCTGCTTAATTGCCTGCCTAATTGCTTGCCTAATTGTCTGCCTAATTACCTGCCTAATTGCCTCCCTAATTAACTGCCTAATTGCCTGCCTAATTATCTGCCTAATTGCCTGCCTAATTAACAGCCTTACTGCCTGCCTAATTGCATGCCTGGCTAATTGCCTGCCTAATTAACTGCCTTAAAGTGCCTAATTGCCTGCTTAAATTACTGCCAAATTTCCTGCCTTATTGTCTGCCTAATTGCTTGCCTGCCTAATTGCCTGCCTAATTAACTGTCTAATTGCCTGCCTAACTATCTGCTTAATTACCTGCCTAATTGCTTGCCTAATTGCCTGTCCAATTGTTTGCCTAATTATCTGCCTAATTGCCTGCCTAATTAACTACCTTATTGCCTGCCTCATTGCCAGCCTAAATGCTAGCCTAATTAACTGCCTTATTGCCTGCCTAATTGCCTGCCTAATTAACTGCCTAATTGCCTGCCTAATTATCTGCTTATTGCCTGCCTTATTAACTGCCTAATTAACTGCCTAATTGCCTGCCTATTTAACTGCTTAATTAAATGCCTAATTGCCTGCCTAATTAACTGCCTAATTGCCTGCCTAATTATCTGCTTAATTGCTTGCCTAATTGCTTGCCTAATTGCCTGTCCAATTGCCTGCCTAATTATCTGCCTAATTGCCTGCCTAATTAACTACCTAATTGCCTGCCTAATCGCCTGCCTAAATGCTTGCCTAATTAAATGCCTTATTGCTTGCCTAATTGCCTGCTTAATTGCTTGCCTAATTAACTGCTTTATTGCCTGCTAAATAAATGCCTAATTGTCTGCCTAATTAAATGACTAAATGCCTGCCTAAATAACTGCCTAACTGCCTGCCTATTTGCCTGCCTAATTTCCTGCCTAATTAAATGCCTAATTGCCTGCCTAATTGCCTGCCTAATTAACTGCCTAATTGCCTGCTTAAATTCCTGCCTAATTGACTGCCTTATTGTCTGCCAAATTGTTTGCCTAATTAACTACCTAATTGCGTGCCTAATTACCTGCCTAATCGCCTGCCTATTTGCCTACCTATTTGCCTGCATAATTACCTACCAAATTGCCTGCTTGCCTAATTAACTGCTTAATTTCCTGCCTAATTGCCTGCCTGCCTAATTACCCGCTTAATAGCATGCCTAATTAGGGGCCTAATTAACTGCTAATTGCCTGCCTAATTGCTTGCCTGATTGCCTGCCTAATTGCTTGCCTAATTGTCTGCCTAATTAACTGCCGAATTGCCAGCCGAATTTACTGCCTAATTGCCTGCCTTATTGCCTGCTTAATTGCCTGCCTAATTATCTGCATAGTTGACTGCCTAATTGCCTGCCTAATTGCCTGCCTAATTAACTGCCTAATTTCCTGCCTTATTGCCTGCCTAATTTCCTGCCTAATTAACCGCCTAATTGCATGCCTAATTAACTGCCTAATTAACTGCCTAATTGCCTGCCTAACTATCTGCTTAATTGCCTGCCTAATTGCTTGCCAAATTGCCTGTTCAATTGCCTGCCTAATTATCTGCCTAATTGCCTGCCTAATTAACTACCTTATTGCCTGCCTAATTGCCTGCCTAAATGCTACCCTAATTAACTGCCTTATTGCCTGCCTAATTGCCTGCTCTATTGCCTGCCTTATTAACTGCCTAATTAACTGCCTAATTGCCTGCCTAATTAACTGCCTAATTGTCTGCCTAATTAACTGCCTAATTGCCTGCCTAATTAACTGCCTAATTGACTGCCTAATTAACTGCCTAATTGACTGCCTAATTGCCTGCCTCATTGCCTGCCTAATTAACTGCCTAATTTCCTGCCTTATTGCCTGCCTAATTGCCTGCCTAATGAACTGCCTAATTGCCTGCCTAATGAACTGCCTAATTGCCTGCCTAATTAAATGCCTAATTGCCTGGCTATTTAACTGCTTAATTAACTGCCTAATTGCCTGCCTAATTAACTGCCTAATTGCCTGCCTAATTATCTGTTTTTGCCTGCCTAATTGCTTGCCTAATTGCCTGTCCAATTGCCTGCCTAATTAACTGCCTAAATGCCTGCCTAATTAACTGCTTAATTGCCTGCCTAATTAACTACCTAATTGCCTGCCTAATTGCCTGCCTAAATGCTTGCCTAATTAACTGCCTTATTGCCTGCCTAATTGCCTACTTAATTGCTTGCCTAATTAACTGACTTATAGCCTGTCTAATTGCCTGCTTAATTAACTACCTAATTGCCTGCCTAATTAACTGCCTTACTGCCTGCCTAATTTCCTGCCTAATTGCCTGCCTAATTATCTGCCTAATTGCCTGCCTTATTGCCTGCCTAATTGCCTGCCTAATTAACTGCCTAATTGCCTGCCTAATTAAATGCCTAATTGCCTGGCTATTTAACTGCTTAATTAACTGCCTAATTGCCTGCCTAATTAACTGCCTAATTGCCTGCCTAATTATCTGTTTTTGCCTGCCTAATTGCTTGCCTAATTGCCTGTCCAATTGCCTGCCTAATTAACTGCCTAAATGCCTGCCTAATTAACTGCTTAATTGCCTGCCTAATTAACTACCTAATTGCCTGCCTAATTGCCTGCCTAAATGCTTGCCTAATTAACTGCCTTATTGCCTGCCTAATTGCCTACTTAATTGCTTGCCTTATTAACTGACTTATAGCCTGTCTAATTGCCTGCCTAATTAACTGCCTAATTGCCTGCCTAATTAACTGCCTAATTGCCTGCCTAATTAACTACCTAATTTCCTGCCTTATTGCCTGCCTAATTGCCTGCCTAATTAACTGCCTAATTGCCTGCCTAATTATCTGCTTATTGCCTGCCTTATTAACTGCCTAATTAACTACCTAATTGCCTGCCTAATTAACTGCCTAATTGCCTGCCTAATTAACTGCCTAATTGCCTGCCTTATTTACTGCCTAATTGACTGCCTAATTGCCTGCCTCATTGCCTGCCTAATAAACTGCCTAATTGCATGCTCAATTGCCTGCTTAATTGCCTGCCTAATTATCTGCCTAGTTGACTGCCTAATTGCAGGCCTAATTGCCTGCCTAATTAACTGCCTAATTTCCTGCCTTATTGCCTGCCTAATTGCCTGCCTAATTAACTGCCTAATTGCCTGCCTATTTAACTGCCTAATTTCCTGCCTTATTGCCTGCCTAATTTCTTGCCTGCCTAATTGCCTGCCTAATTAACTGCCTAATTGCCTGCTCTATTGCCTGCCTTATTAACTGCCTAATTAACTACCTAATTGCCTGCCTAATTAACTGCCTAATTGCCTGCCTAATTAACTGCCTTAAAGTGCCTAATTGCCTGCCTAAATAACTGCCTAATTTCTTCTTATTGCCTGCCTAATTGCTTGCTTGCCTAATTGCCTGCCTAATTAACTGCCTAATTGCCTGCCTAATTAACTGCCTAATTGCCTGCCTAACTATCTGCTTTATTGCCTGCATAATTGCTTGCCTAATTGCCTGTCCAATTGCCTGCCCAATTATCTGCCTAATTGCCTGCCTAATTAACTACCTTATTGCCTGCCTAATTGCCTGCCTAAATGCTAGCCTAATTAACTGCCTTATTGCCTGCCTAATTGCCTGCTCTATTGCCTGCCTTATTAACTGCCTAATTAACTACCTAATTGCCTGCCTTATTTACTGCCTAATTGACTGCCTAATTGCCTGCCTAATTAACAGCCTTACTGCCTGCCTAATTGCATGCCTGCCTAATTGCCTGCCTAATTAACTGCCTTAAAGTGCCTAATTGCCTGCCTAAATAACTGCTTAATTTCCTGCCTTATTGCCAGCCTAATTGCTTGACTGCCTAATTGCCTGCCTAATTAACTGCCTAATTGCCTGCCTAATTAACTGCTTAATTGCCTGCCTAACTATCTGCTTAATTGCCTGCCTAATAGCTTGCCTAATTGCCTGTCCAATTGCCTGCCTAATTATCTGCCTAATCGCCTGCCTTTTTAATTACCTTATTGCCTGCCTTATTGCCTGCCTAAATGCTAGCCTAATTAACTGCCTTATTACCTGCCTAATTGCCTGCTCTATTGCCTGCCTTATTAACTGCCTAATTAACTACCTAATTGCCTGCCTAATTAACTGCCTAATTGCTTGCCTAATTAACTGCCTAATTGCCTGCCTAATTATCTGTTTTTGCCTGCCTAATTGCTTGCCTAATTACCTGTCCAATTGCCTGCCTAATTGCCTGCTTAATTGCTTGCCTAATTAACTGCTTTATTGCCTGCTCAATAAATGCCTAATTGTCTGCCTAATTAAATGACTAAATGCCTGCCTAAATAACTGCCTAACTGCCTGCCTATTTGCCTGCCTAATTTCCTGCCTTATTAGATGCCTAATTGCCTGCCTAATTGCCTGCCTAATTAACTGCCTAATTGCCTGCTTAAATTCCTGCCTAATTGACTGCCTTATTGTCTGCCAAATTGTTTGCCTAATTAACTACCTAATTGCGTGCCTAATTACCTGCCTAATCGCCTGCCTATTTGCCTACCTATTTGCCTGCATAATTACCTACCAAATTGCCTGCTTGCCTAATTAACTGCTTAATTTCCTGCCTAATTGCCTGCCTGCCTAATTACCCGCTTAATAGCCTGCCTAATTAGGGGCCTAATTACCTGCTAATTGCCTGCCTAATTGCTTGCCTTATTAACTGCCTAATTGACTGCCTAATTGCCTGCCTCATTGCCTGCCTAATTAACTGCCTAATTTCCTGCCTTATTGCCTGCCTAATTGCCTGCCTAATTTACTGCCTAATTGCCTGCCTAATTAAATGCCTAATTGCCTGCCTATGTAACTGCTTTATTAACTGCCTAATTGCCTGCCTTATTAACTGCCTAATTGCCTGCCTAATTATCTGCTTATTGCCTGCCTAATTGCTTGCCTAATTGTCTGCCTAATTACCTGCCTAATTGCCTCCCTAATTAACTGCCTAATTGCCTGCCTAATTATCTGCCTAATTGCCTGCCTAATTAACAGCCTTACTGCCTGCCTAATTGCATGCCTGCCTAATTGCCTGCCTAATTAACTGCCTAAGTGCCTAATTGCCTGCCTAAATAACTGCCTAATTTCCTGCCTTATTGCCTGCCTAATTACTTGCTTGCCTAATTGCCTGCCTAATTAACTGCCTAATTGCCTGCCTAATTCCCTGCCTATCTGCTTAATTGCCTGCCTAATTGCTTGCCTAATTGTCTGCCTAATTACCTGGCTAATTGCCTCCCTAATTAACTGCCTAATTGCTTGCCTAATTATCTGCCTAATTGCCTGCCTAATTAACAGCCTTACTGCCTGCCTAATTGCATGCCTGCCTAATTGCCTGCCTAATTAACTGCCTAAAAATGCCTAATTGCTGCCTAAATAACTGCCTAATTTCTTCTTATTGCCTGCCTAATTGCTTGCCTGCCTAATTGCCTGCCTAATTAACTGCCTAATTGCCTGCCTTATTAACTGCCTAATTGCCTGCCTAACTATCTGCTTAATTGCCTGCATAATTGCTTGACTAATTGCCTGTCCAATTGCCTGCCTAATTATCTGCCTAATTGCCTGCCTTATTAACTACCTTATTGCCTGCCTAATTGCCTGCCTAAATGCTAGCCTAATTAACTGCCTTATTGCCTGCCTAATTGCCTGCTCTATTGCCTGCCTTATTAACTGCCTAATTAACTACCTAATTGCCTGCCTAATTAACTGTCTAATTGCCTGCCTAATCATCTGCCTAATTGCCTGCCTTATTTACTGCCTAATTGACTGCCTAATTAACTGCCTAATTTCCTGCCTAATTAACTGCCTAATTGCCTGCCTAATTATCTGTTTTTGCCTGCCTAAATTGCATGCCTGCCTAATTGCGTGCCTAATTAACTGCCTTAAAGTGCCTAATTGCCTGCCTAAATAACTGCCTAATTTCCTGCCGTATTGCCTGCCTAATTGCCTGCCTAATTAACTGCCTAATTGCCTGCCTAATTTACTGCCTAATTTCCTGCCTAACTATCTGCTTAATTGCTTGCAAAATTGCCTGTCCAATTGCCTGCCTAATTATCTGCCTAATTGCCTTCCTTATAAACTACCTTATTGCCTGTCTAATTGCCTGCCTAAATGCTAGCCTAATTAACTGCCTTATTGCCTGCCTAATTGACTGCTCTATTGCCTGCCTTATTACTGCCTAATTAACTGCCTAATTGCCTGCATTATTAACTGCCTAATTGCCTGCCTAATTAACTGCCTAATTGCCTGCCTAATTAACTGCCTAATTGACTGCCTAATTTACTGCCTAATTGACTGCCTAATTGCCTGCCTCATTGCCTGCCTAATTAACTGCCTAATTTCCTGCCTTATTGCCTGCCTAATTGCCTGCCTAATTAACTGCCTAATTGCCTGCCTAATTAAATGCCTAATTGCCTGCCTATTTAACTGCTTTATTAACTGCCTAATTGCCTGCCTTATTAACTGGCTAATTGCCTGCCTAATTATCTGCTTATTGCCTGCCTAATTGCTTGCCTAATTATCTGCCTAATAACCTGCCTAATTGCCTCCCTAATTAACTGCCTAATTGCCTGCCTAGTTATCTGCCTAATTGCCTTTCTAATTAACAGCCTTACTGCCTGCCGAATTGCATGCCTGCCTAATTTCCTGCCTAATTAAATGCCTTAAAGTGCCTAATTGCCTGCCTAAATAACTGCCTAATTTCCTGCCTTATTGTCTGCCTAATTGCTTGCCTGCCTAATTGCCTGCCTAATTAACTGCCTAATTGCCTGCCTAATTGCCTGCCCAATTAACTGCCTAATTGCCTGCCTAATTGCCTGCCTAATTGCCTGCCTAACTATCTGCTTAATTGCCTGCCTAATTGCTTGCCTTATTGCCTGCTTAATCGCCTGCTCTATTGCCTGCCTTATTAACTGCCTAATTAACTACCTTATTGCCTGCCTAATTAACTGCCTAATTGCCTGCCTAATTAACTGCCTTAAAGTGCCTAATTGCCTGCCTAAATAACTGCCTAATTTCCTTCCTTATTGCCTGCCTAATTGCTTGCCTGCCTAATTGCCTGCCTAATTAACTGCCTAATTGCCTGCCTAATTAACTGCTTAATTGCCTGCCTAACTATCTGCTTAATTGCCTGCCTTATTGCTTGCCTAATTGCCTGTCCAATATCCTGCCTAATTGCCTGCATAATTAACTACCTTAATGCCTGCTTAATTGCCTGCCTAAATGCAAGCCTAATTAACTGCCTTATTGCCTGCCTAATTGCCTGCTCTATTGCCTGCCTTATTAACTGCCAAATTAACAGCTTATTTGCTTCCTAATTAACTGCCTAATTGCCTGCCTAATTAACTGCCTAATTGCCTGCCTAATTAACTGCCTAATTGACTGCCTAATTGCCTGCCTGCCTAATTGCCTGCCTAATTAACTGCCTTAAAGTGCCTAATTGCCTGCCTAAATTACTGCCTAATTTCCTGCCTTATTGCCTGCCCAGGTGCTTGCATGCCTAATTGCCTGCCTAATTAACTGCCTAATTGCCTGCCTAACTATCTGCTTAATTGCCTGCATAATTGCTTGCCTAATTGCCTGTCCAATTGCCTGCCTAATTATCTGCCTAATTGCCTGCCTAATTAACTACCTTATTGCCTGCCTAATTGCCTGCCTAAATGCTAGCATAATTAACTGCCTTATTGCCTGCCTAATTGCCTGCTCTATTGCCTGCCGTATTAACTGCCTAATTAACTACCAAATTGCCTGCCTAATTAACTGCCAAATTGCCTGCCGAATTAACTGCCTTAAAGTGCCTAATTGTCTGCCTAAATAACTGCCTAATTTCCTGCCTTATTGCCTGCCTTATTGCTTGCAAGCCTAATTGCCTGCCTAATTAACTGCCTAATTGCCTGCCTAATTGCCTGCCTAATTGCCTGTCTAACTATCTGCTTAATTGCCTGCCTAATTGCTTGCCTAATTGTCTGCCTAATTACCTGCCTAATTGCCTCCCTAATTAACTGCCTAATTGCCTGCCTAATTATCTGCCTAATTGCCTGCCTAATTAACAGCCTTACTGCCTGCCTAATTGCATGCCTGGCTAATTGCCTGGCTAATTAACTGCCTTAAAGTGCCTAATTGCCTGCCTAAATAACTGCCTAATTTCCTGCCTTATTGCCTGCCTAATTGCTTGCCTGCCTAATTGCCTGCCTAGTTAACTGTCTAATTGCCTGCCTAATTGCTTGCCTAATTGCCTGTCCAATTGTTTGCCTAATTATCTGCCTAATTGCCTGCCTAATTAACTACCTTATTGCCTGCCTCATTGCCAGCCTAAATGCTAGCCTAATTAACTGCCTAATTGCCTGCCTAATTGCATGCCTAATTAACTGCCTAATTGCCTGCCTAATTATCTGCTTATTTCCTGCCTTATTAACTGCCTAATAAACTACCTAATTGCCTGCCTAATTAACTGCCTAATTGCCTGCCTAATTAACTGCCTAATTGCCTGCCTTATTTACTGCCTAATTTACTGCCTAATTGCCTGCCTCATTGCCTGCCTAATTGCCTGCCTAATTAACTGTCTAATTGCCTGCCTAACTATCTGCTTAATTGCCTGCCTAATTGCTTGCCTTATTGCCTGCCTTATTGCCTGCCTAATTAACTGCCTAATTTCCTGCCTTATTGCCTGCCTAATTGCCTGCCTAATCAAATGCCTAATTGCCTGCCTATTTTACTGCTTAATTAACTGCCTAATTGCCTGCCTAATTAACTGCCTAATTGCCTGCCTAATTATTTGCTTATTGCCTGCCTAATTGCTTGCCTAATTGCCTGTCCAATTGCCTGCCTAATTAACTGCCTTATTGCCTGCCTAATTAACTGCCTAATTGCCTGCCTAATTAACTACCTAATTGCCTGCCTAATTGCCTGCTTAAATTCTTGCCTAATTAACTGCCTTATTGCCTGCCTAATTGCCTGCTTAATTGCATGCCTAATTAACTGACTAATAGCCTGTCTACATGCCTGCTTAATTAACTGTCTAATTGCCTGCCTAATTAACTGCCTTACTGCCTGCCTAATTTCCTGCCTTATTGCCTGCCCAGGTGCTTGCATGCCTAATTGCCTGCCTAATTAACTGCCTAATTGCCTGCCTAACTATCTGCTTAATTGCCTGCATAATTGCTTGCCTAATTGCCTGTCCAATTGCCTGCCTAATTATCTGCCTAATTGCCTGCCTAATTAACTACCTTATTGCCTGCCTAATTGCCTGCCTAAATGCTAGCATAATTAACTGCCTTATTGCCTGCCTAATTGCCTGCTCTATTGCCTGCCTTATTAACTGCCTAATTAACTACCAAATTGCCTGCCTAATTAACTGCCTTAAAGTGCCTAATTGTCTGCCTAAATAACTGCCTAATTTCCTGCCTTATTGCCTGCCTTATTGCTTGCAAGCCTAATTGCCTGCCTAATTAACTGCCTAATTGCCTGCCTAATTGCCTGTCTAACTATCTGCTTAATTGCCTGCCTAATTGCTTGCCTAATTGTCTGCCTAATTACCTGCCTAATTGCCTCCCTAATTAACTGCCTAATTGCCTGCCTAATTATCTGCCTAATTGCCTGCCTAATTAACAGCCTTACTGCCTGCCTAATTGCATGCCTGGCTAATTGCCTGGCTAATTAACTGCCTTAAAGTGCCTAATTGCCTGCCTAAATAACTGCCTAATTTCCTGCCTTATTGCCTGCCTAATTGCTTGCCTGCCTAATTGCCTGTCTAGTTAACTGTCTAATTGCCTGCCTAATTGCTTGCCTAATTGCCTGTCCAATTGTTTGCCTAATTATCTGCCTTATTGCCTGCCTAATTAACTACCTTATTGCCTGCCTCATTGCCAGCCTAAATGCTAGCCTAATTAACTGCCTAATTGCCTGCCTAATTGCCTGCCTAATTAACTGCCTAATTGCCTGCCTAATTATCTGCTTATTTCCTGCCTTATTAACTGCCTAATTAACTACCTAATTGCCTGCCTAATTAACTGCCTAATTGCCTGCCTAATTAACTGCCTAATTGCCTGCCTTATTTACTGCCTAATTTACTGCCTAATTGCCTGCCTCTTGCCTGCCTAATTGCCTGCCTAATTAACTGTCTAATTGCCTGCCTAACTATCTGCTTAATTGCCTGCCTAATTGCTTGCCTTATTGCCTGCCTTATTGCCTGCCTAATTAACTGCCTAATTTCCTGCCTTATTGCCTGCCTAATTGCCTGCCTAATCAAATGCCTAATTGCCTGCCTATTTTACTGCTTAATTAACTGCCTAATTGCCTGCCTAATTAACTGCCTAATTGCCTGCCTAATTATCTGCTTATTGCCTGCCTAATTGCTTGCCTAATTGCCTGTCCAATTGCCTGCCTAATTAACTGCCTTATTGCCTGCCTAATTAACTGCCTAATTGCCTGCCTAATTACCTGCCTAATAGCCTACCTAATTAACTGCCTAACTGCCTGCCTAAATAAATGCCTAATTGCCTGCCTATTTAACTGCTTAATTAACTGCCTAATTGCCTGCCTAATTAACTGCCTAATTGCCTGCCTAATTATCTGCTTATTGCCTGCCTAATTATCTGCTTATTGCCTGCCTAATTGCTTGCCTAATTGCCTGTCCAATTGCCTGCCTAATTAACTGCCTAATTGACTGCCTAATTAACTGCCTAATTGCCTGCCTAATTATCTGCTTATTGCCTGCCTTATTAACTGCCTTATTAACTGCCTAATTGACTGCCTAATTGCCTGCCTCATTGCCTGCCTAATAAACTGCCTAATTGCCTGCCTAATTAACTGTCTAATTGCCTGCCTAACTATCTGCTTAATTGCCTGCCTAATTGCTTGCCTAATTGCCTGCCTCATTGCCTGCCTAATTAGCTGCCTAATTTCCTGCCTTATTGCCTGCCTAATTGCTTGCCTAATTGTCTGCCTAATTACCTGCGTAATTGCCTGCCTAATTATCTGCCTAATTGCCTGCCTAATTAACAGCCTTACTGCCTGCCTAATTGCATGCCTGCCCAATTGCCTGCCTAAATAACTGCCTAAAAATGCCTAATTGCCTGCCTAAATAACTGCCTAATTTTCTGCCTTATTGCCTGCCTGATTGCTTGCCTGCCTAATTGCCTGCCTAATTAACTGCCTAATTGCCTGCCTAACTATCTGCTTAATTGCCAGCCTAATTGCTTGCCTAATTGCCTGTCCAATTGCCTGCCTAATTATCTGCCTAATGGCCTGCCTAATTAACTAACTTATTGCCTTCCTAATTGCCTGCTTAAATGCTAGCCTAAAAAACTGCCTTATTGCCTGCCTAAATGCTTGCCTAATTAACTGCCTTATTGCCTGCCTAATTGCCTGCTCTATTGCCTGCCTTATTAACTGCCTAATTAACTACCTAATTGCCTGCCTAATTAACTGCCTAATTGCCTGCCTAATTAACTGCCTAAAGTGCCTAATTGCCTGCCTAAACAACTGCCTAATTTCCTGCCTTATTGCCTGCCTTATTGCTTGCCTGCCTAATTGCCTGCCTAATTAACTGCCTAATTGCCTGCCTAATTGCCTGTCTAACTATCTGCTTAATTGCCTGCCTAATTGCTTGCCTAATTGTCTGCCTAATTACCTGCCTAATTGCCTCCCTAATTAACTGCCTAATTGCCTGCCTAATTATCTGCCTAATTGCCTGCCTAATTAACAGCCTTACTGCCTGCCTAATTGCATGCCTGGCTAATTGCCTGCCTAATTAACTGCCTTAAAGTGCCTAATTGCCTGCTTAAATTACTGCCAAATTTCCTGCCTTATTGTCTGCCTAATTGCTTGCCTGCCTAATTGCCTGCCTAATTAACTGTCTAATTGCCTGCCTAACTATCTGCTTAATTACCTGCCTAATTGCTTGCCTAATTGCCTGTCCAATTGTTTGCCTAATTATCTGCCTAATTGCCTGCCTAATTAACTACCTTATTGCCTGCCTCATTGCCAGCCTAAATGCTAGCCTAATTAACTGCCTTATTGCCTGCCTAATTGCCTGCCTAATTAACTGCCTAATTGCCTGCCTAATTATCTGCTTATTGCCTGCCTTATTAACTGCCTAATTAACTGCCTAATTGCCTGCCTATTTAACTGCTTAATTAAATGCCTAATTACCTGCCTAATTAACTGCCTAATTGCCTGCCTAATTATCTGCTTAATTGCTTGCCTAATTGCTTGCCTAATTGCCTGTCCAATTGCCTGCCTAATTATCTGCCTAATTGCCTGCCTAATTAACTACCTAATTGCCTGCCTAATCGCCTGCCTAAATGCTTGCCTAATTAAATGCCTTATTGCCTGCCTAATTGCCTGCTTAATTGCTTGCCTAATTAACTGCTTTATTGCCTGCTAAATAAATGCCTAATTGTCTGCCTAATTAAATGACTAAATGCCTGCCTAAATAACTGCCTAACTGCCTGCCTATTTGCCTGCCTAATTTCCTGCCTAATTAAATGCCTAATTGCCTGCCTAATTGCCTGCCTAATTAACTGCCTAATTGCCTGCTTAAATTCCTGCCTAATTGACTGCCTTATTGTCTGCCAAATTGTTTGCCTAATTAACTACCTAATTGCGTGCCTAATTACCTGCCTAATCGCCTGCCTATTTGCCTACCTATTTGCCTGCATAATTACCTACCAAATTGCCTGCTTGCCTAATTAACTGCTTAATTTCCTGCCTAATTGCCTGCCTGCCTAATTACCCGCTTAATAGCCTGCCTAATTAGGGGCCTAATTAACTGCTAATTGCCTGCCTAATTGCTTGCCTTATTGCCTGCCTAATTGCTTGCCTAATTGTCTGCCTAATTAACTGCCGAATTGCCAGCCGAATTTACTGCCTAATTGCCTGCCTTATTGCCTGCTTAATTGCCTGCCTAATTATCTGCATAGTTGACTGCCTAATTGCCTGCCTAATTGCCTGCCTAATTAACTGCCTAATTTCCTGCCTTATTGCCTGCCTAATTTCCTGCCTAATTAACCGCCTAATTGCATGCCTAATTAACTGCCTAATTAACTGCCTAATTGCCTGCCTAACTATCTGCTTAATTGCCTGCCTAATTGCTTGCCAAATTGCCTGTTCAATTGCCTGCCTAATTATCTGCCTAATTGCCTGCCTAATTAACTACCTTATTGCCTGCCTAATTGCCTGCCTAAATGCTACCCTAATTAACTGCCTTATTGCCTGCCTAATTGCCTGCTCTATTGCCTGCCTTATTAACTGCCTAATTAACTGCCTAATTGCCTGCCTAATTAACTGCCTAATTGTCTGCCTAATTAACTGCCTAATTGCCTGCCTAATTAACTGCCTAATTGACTGCCTAATTAACTGCCTAATTGACTGCCTAATTGCCTGCCTCATTGCCTGCCTAATTAACTGCCTAATTTCCTGCCTTATTGCCTGCCTAATTGCCTGCCTAATGAACTGCCTAATTGCCTGCCTAATGAACTGCCTAATTGCCTGCCTAATTAAATGCCTAATTGCCTGGCTATTTAACTGCTTAATTAACTGCCTAATTGCCTGCCTAATTAACTGCCTAATTGCCTGCCTAATTATCTGTTTTTGCCTGCCTAATTGCTTGCCTAATTGCCTGTCCAATTGCCTGCCTAATTAACTGCCTAAATGCCTGCCTAATTAACTGCTTAATTGCCTGCCTAATTAACTACCTAATTGCCTGCCTAATTGCCTGCCTAAATGCTTGCCTAATTAACTGCCTTATTGCCTGCCTAATTGCCTACTTAATTGCTTGCCTAATTAACTGACTTATAGCCTGTCTAATTGCCTGCTTAATTAACTACCTAATTGCCTGCCTAATTAACTGCCTTACTGCCTGCCTAATTTCCTGCCTAATTGCCTGCCTAATTATCTGCCTAATTGCCTGCCTTATTGCCTGCCTAATTGCCTGCCTAATTAACTGCCTAATTGCCTGCCTAATTAAATGCCTAATTGCCTGGCTATTTAACTGCTTAATTAACTGCCTAATTGCCTGCCTAATTAACTGCCTAATTGCCTGCCTAATTATCTGTTTTTGCCTGCCTAATTGCTTGCCTAATTGCCTGTCCAATTGCCTGCCTAATTAACTGCCTAAATGCCTGCCTAATTAACTGCTTAATTGCCTGCCTAATTAACTACCTAATTGCCTGCCTAATTGCCTGCCTAAATGCTTGCCTAATTAACTGCCTTATTGCCTGCCTAATTGCCTACTTAATTGCTTGCCTTATTAACTGACTTATAGCCTGTCTAATTGCCTGCCTAATTAACTGCCTAATTGCCTGCCTAATTAACTGCCTAATTGCCTGCCTAATTAACTACCTAATTTCCTGCCTTATTGCCTGCCTAATTGCCTGCCTAATTATCTGCTTATTGCCTGCCTTATTAACTGCCTAATTAACTACCTAATTGCCTGCCTAATTAACTGCCTAATTGCCTGCCTAATTAACTGCCTAATTGCCTGCCTTATTTACTGCCTAATTGACTGCCTAATTGCCTGCCTCATTGCCTGCCTAATAAACTGCCTAATTGCATGCTCAATTGCCTGCTTAATTGCCTGCCTAATTATCTGCCTAGTTGACTGCCTAATTGCAGGCCTAATTGCCTGCCTAATTAACTGCCTAATTTCCTGCCTTATTGCCTGCCTAATTGCCTGCCTAATTAACTGCCTAATTGCCTGCCTATTTAACTGCCTAATTTCCTGCCTTATTGCCTGCCTAATTTCTTGCCTGCCTAATTGCCTGCCTAATTAACTGCCTAATTGCCTGCTCTATTGCCTGCCTTATTAACTGCCTAATTAACTACCTAATTGCCTGCCTAATTAACTGCCTAATTGCCTGCCTAATTAACTGCCTTAAAGTGCCTAATTGCCTGCCTAAATAACTGCCTAATTTCTTCTTATTGCCTGCCTAATTGCTTGCTTGCCTAATTGCCTGCCTAATTAACTGCCTAATTGCCTGCCTAATTAACTGCCTAATTGCCTGCCTAACTATCTGCTTTATTGCCTGCATAATTGCTTGCCTAATTGCCTGTCCAATTGCCTGCCCAATTATCTGCCTAATTGCCTGCCTAATTAACTACCTTATTGCCTGCCTAATTGCCTGCCTAAATGCTAGCCTAATTAACTGCCTTATTGCCTGCCTAATTGCCTGCTCTATTGCCTGCCTTATTAACTGCCTAATTAACTACCTAATTGCCTGCCTAATTAACTGCCTAATTGCCTGCCTAATTAACTGCATAATTGCCTGCCTTATTTACTGCCTAATTGACTGCCTAATTGCCTGCCTAATTAACAGCCTTACTGCCTGCCTAATTGCATGCCTGCCTAATTGCCTGCCTAATTAACTGCCTTAAAGTGCCTAATTGCCTGCCTAAATAACTGCTTAATTTCCTGCCTTATTGCCAGCCTAATTGCTTGACTGCCTAATTGCCTGCCTAATTAACTGCCTAATTGCCTGCCTAATTAACTGCTTAATTGCCTGCCTAACTATCTGCTTAATTGCCTGCCTAATAGCTTGCCTAATTGCCTGTCCAATTGCCTGCCTAATTATCTGCCTAATCGCCTGCCTTTTTAATTACCTTATTGCCTGCCTTATTGCCTGCCTAAATGCTAGCCTAATTAACTGCCTTATTACCTGCCTAATTGCCTGCTCTATTGCCTGCCTTATTAACTGCCTAATTAACTACCTAATTGCCTGCCTAATTAACTGCCTAATTGCTTGCCTAATTAACTGCCTAATTGCCTGCCTAATTATCTGTTTTTGCCTGCCTAATTGCTTGCCTAATTACCTGTCCAATTGCCTGCCTAATTAACTGCCTAATTGCCTGCCTAATTAACTGCCTAATTGCCTGCCTAATTAACTACCTAATTGCCTGCCTAATTGCCTGCCTAAATGCTTGCCTAATTAACTGCCTTATTGCCTGCCTAATTGCCTGCTTAATTGCTTGCCTAATTAACAGACTAATAGCCTTTCTAATTGCCTGCTTAATTTACTACCTAATTGCCTGCCTAATTAACTGCCTTACTGCCTGCCTAATTGCCTGCCTAATTTCCTGCCAAATTGCCTGCCTGCCTAATTAACTGCTTAATTGCCTGCTTAATAAACTTCCTTAATGACTGCCTAATTAACTGCCTAATTAACTGCTTTATTGCCTGCTAAATAAATGCCTAATTGTCTGCCTAATTAAATGACTAAATGCCTGCCTAAATAACTGCCTAACTGCCTGCCTATTTGCCTGCCTAATTTCCTGCCTAATTAAATGCCTAATTGCATGCCTAATTGCCTGCCTAATTAACTGCCTAATTGCCTGCTTAAATTCCTGCCTAATTGACTGCCTTATTGACTGCCAAATTGTTTGCCTAATTTACTACCTAATTGCGTGCCTAATTAACTGCCTAATCGCCTGCCTAATTGCCTTCCTATTTGCCTGCATAATTACCTACCAAATTGCCTGCTTGCCTAATTAACTGCTTAATTTCCTGCCTAATTGCCTGCCTGCCTAATTACCCGCTTATTAGCCTGCCTAATTAGGGGCCTAATTAACTGCCTAATTGCCTGCCTAATTGCTTGCCTGCCTAATTGCTTGCCTAATTAACTGCCAAATTGTCAGCCTAATTTACTGCCTAATTGCCTGTCTAATTGCCTGCTTAATTGCCTCCCTAATTATCTGCCTAGTTGACTGCCTAATTGCCTGCCTAATAAACTGCCTAATTTCCTGCCTAATTGCCTGCCTAATTAACTGCCTAATTGCCTGCCTAATTAAATGCCTAATTGCCTGCCTAATTAACTGACTAATTGACTGCCTAATTAACTGCCTAATTGACTGCCTAATTGCCTGCCTCATTGCCTACCTAATTAACTGCCTAATTTCCTGCCTAATTGCCTGCCTAATTGCCTGCCTAATTAACTGCCTAATTGCCTGCCTAATTAAATGCCTAATTGCCTGCCTATTTAACTGCTTAATTAACTGCCTAATTGCCTGCCTAATTAACTGCCTAATTGCCTGCCTAATTATCTGTTTTTGCCTGCCTAATTGCTTGCCTAATTACCAGTCCAATTGCCTGTCTAATTAACTGCCTAATTGCCTGCCTAATTAACTGCCTAATTGCCTGCCTAATTAACTACCTAATTGCCTGCCTAATTGCCTGCCTAAATGCTTGCCTAATTAACTGCCTTATTGCCTGCCTAATTGCCTGCTTAATTGCTTGCCTAATTAACTGACTTATAGCCTGTCTAATTGCCTGCTTAATTAACTACCTAATTGCCTGCCTAATTAACTGCCATACTGCCTGCCTAATTTCCTGCCTAATTGCCTGCCTAATTATCTGCCTAATTGCCTGCCTTATTGCCTGCCTAATTGCTTGCCTAATTGTCTTCCTAATTACCTGCCTAATTGCCTCCCTAATTAGCTACCTAATTGCCTGCCTAATTAACAGCCTTACTGCCTGCCTAATTGCATGCCTGCCTAATCGACTGCCTATTTAACTGCCTTAAAGTGCCTAATTGCCTGCCCAATTAACTGCCTAATTTCCTGCCTTATTGCCTGCCTAATTGCCTGCCTAATTAACTGCCTAATTGCCTGCCTAATTAAATGCCTAATTGCCTGCCTATTTAACTGCTTAATTAACTGCCTAATTGCCTGCCTAATTAACTGCCTAATTGCCTGCCTAATTATCTGTTTTTGCCTGCCTAATTGCTTGCCTAATTGCCTGTCCAATTGCCTGCCTAATTAACTGCCTTATTGCCTGCCTAATTGCCTGCTTAATTGCTTGCCTAATTAACTGACTTATAGCCTGTCTAATTGCCTGCTTAATTAACTTCCTAATTGCATGCCTAATTAACTGCCTTACTGCCTGCCTAATTTCCTGCCTAATTGCCTGCCTAATTAACTGCCTAATTGCCTGCCTAACGTTCTGCTTAATTGCCTGCCTAATTATCTGCCTAGTTGACTGCCTAATTGCAGGCCTAATTGCCTGCCTAATTAACTGCCTAATTTCCTGCCTTATTGCCTGCCTAATTGCCTGCCTAATTAACTGCCTAATTGCCTGCCTATTTAACTGCCTAATTTCCTGCCTTATTGCCTGCCTAATTTCTTGCCTGCCTAATTGCCTGCCTAATTAACTGCCTAATTGCCTGCTCTATTGCCTGCCTTATTAACTGCCTAATTAACTACCTAATTGCCTGCCTAATTAACTGCCTAATTGCCTGCCTAATTAACTGCCTTAAAGTGCCTAATTGCCTGCCTAAATAACTGCCTAATTTCTTCTTATTGCCTGCCTAATTGCTTGCTTGCCTAATTGCCTGCCTAATTAACTGCCTAATTGCCTGCCTAATTAACTGCCTAATTGCCTGCCTAACTATCTGCTTTATTGCCTGCATAATTGCTTGCCTAATTGCCTGTCCAATTGCCTGCCCAATTATCTGCCTAATTGCCTGCCTAATTAACTACCTTATTGCCTGCCTAATTGCCTGCCTAAATGCTAGCCTAATTAACTGCCTTATTGCCTGCCTAATTGCCTGCTCTATTGCCTGCCTTATTAACTGCCTAATTAACTACCTAATTGCCTGCCTAATTAACTGCCTAATTGCCTGCCTAATTAACTGCATAATTGCCTGCCTTATTTACTGCCTAATTGACTGCCTAATTGCCTGCCTAATTAACAGCCTTACTGCCTGCCTAATTGCATGCCTGCCTAATTGCCTGCCTAATTAACTGCCTTAAAGTGCCTAATTGCCTGCCTAAATAACTGCTTAATTTCCTGCCTTATTGCCAGCCTAATTGCTTGACTGCCTAATTGCCTGCCTAATTAACTGCCTAATTGCCTGCCTAATTAACTGCTTAATTGCCTGCCTAACTATCTGCTTAATTGCCTGCCTAATAGCTTGCCTAATTGCCTGTCCAATTGCCTGCCTAATTATCTGCCTAATCGCCTGCCTTTTTAATTACCTTATTGCCTGCCTTATTGCCTGCCTAAATGCTAGCCTAATTAACTGCCTTATTACCTGCCTAATTGCCTGCTCTATTGCCTGCCTTATTAACTGCCTAATTAACTACCTAATTGCCTGCCTAATTAACTGCCTAATTGCTTGCCTAATTAACTGCCTAATTGCCAGCCTAATTATCTGTTTTTGCCTGCCTAATTGCTTGCCTAATTACCTGTCCAATTGCCTGCCTAATTAACTGCCTAATTGCCTGCCTAATTAACTGCCTAATTGCCTGCCTAATTAACTACCTAATTGCCTGCCTAATTGCCTGCCTAAATGCTTGCCTAATTAACTGCCTTATTGCCTGCCTAATTGCCTGCTTAATTGCTTGCCTAATTAACAGACTAATAGCCTTTCTAATTGCCTGCTTAATTTACTACCTAATTGCCTGCCTAATTAACTGCCTTACTGCCTGCCTAATTGCCTGCCTAATTTCCTGCCAAATTGCCTGCCTGCCTAATTAACTGCTTAATTGCCTGCTTAATAAACTTCCTTAATGACTGCCTAATTAACTGCCTAATTAACTGCTTTATTGCCTGCTAAATAAATGCCTAATTGTCTGCCTAATTAAATGACTAAATGCCTGCCTAAATAACTGCCTAACTGCCTGCCTATTTGCCTGCCTAATTTCCTGCCTAATTAAATGCCTAATTGCATGCCTAATTGCCTGCCTAATTAACTGCCTAATTGCCTGCTTAAATTCCTGCCTAATTGACTGCCTTATTGACTGCCAAATTGTTTGCCTAATTTACTACCTAATTGCGTGCCTAATTAACTGCCTAATCGCCTGCCTAATTGCCTTCCTATTTGCCTGCATAATTACCTACCAAATTGCCTGCTTGCCTAATTAACTGCTTAATTTCCTGCCTAATTGCCTGCCTGCCTAATTACCCGCTTATTAGCCTGCCTAATTAGGGGCCTAATTAACTGCCTAATTGCCTGCCTAATTGCTTGCCTGCCTAATTGCTTGCCTAATTAACTGCCAAATTGTCAGCCTAATTTACTGCCTAATTGCCTGTCTAATTGCCTGCTTAATTGCCTCCCTAATTATCTGCCTAGTTGACTGCCTAATTGCCTGCCTAATAAACTGCCTAATTTCCTGCCTAATTGCCTGCCTAATTAACTGCCTAATTGCCTGCCTAATTAAATGCCTAATTGCCTGCCTAATTAACTGACTAATTGACTGCCTAATTAACTGCCTAATTGACTGCCTAATTGCCTGCCTCATTGCCTACCTAATTAACTGCCTAATTTCCTGCCTAATTGCCTGCCTAATTGCCTGCCTAATTAACTGCCTAATTGCCTGCCTAATTAAATGCCTAATTGCCTGCCTATTTAACTGCTTAATTAACTGCCTAATTGCCTGCCTAATTAACTGCCTAATTGCCTGCCTAATTATCTGTTTTTGCCTGCCTAATTGCTTGCCTAATTACCAGTCCAATTGCCTGTCTAATTAACTGCCTAATTGCCTGCCTAATTAACTGCCTAATTGCCTGCCTAATTAACTACCTAATTGCCTGCCTAATTGCCTGCCTAAATGCTTGCCTAATTAACTGCCTTATTGCCTGCCTAATTGCCTGCTTAATTGCTTGCCTAATTAACTGACTTATAGCCTGTCTAATTGCCTGCTTAATTAACTACCTAATTGCCTGCCTAATTAACTGCCATACTGCCTGCCTAATTTCCTGCCTAATTGCCTGCCTAATTATCTGCCTAATTGCCTGCCTTATTGCCTGCCTAATTGCTTGCCTAATTGTCTTCCTAATTACCTGCCTAATTGCCTCCCTAATTAGCTACCTAATTGCCTGCCTAATTAACAGCCTTACTGCCTGCCTAATTGCATGCCTGCCTAATCGACTGCCTATTTAACTGCCTTAAAGTGCCTAATTGCCTGCCCAATTAACTGCCTAATTTCCTGCCTTATTGCCTGCCTAATTGCCTGCCTAATTAACTGCCTAATTGCCTGCCTAATTAAATGCCTAATTGCCTGCCTATTTAACTGCTTAATTAACTGCCTAATTGCCTGCCTAATTAACTGCCTAATTGCCTGCCTAATTATCTGTTTTTGCCTGCCTAATTGCTTGCCTAATTGCCTGTCCAATTGCCTGCCTAATTAACTGCCTTATTGCCTGCCTAATTGCCTGCTTAATTGCTTGCCTAATTAACTGACTTATAGCCTGTCTAATTGCCTGCTTAATTAACTTCCTAATTGCATGCCTAATTAACTGCCTTACTGCCTGCCTAATTTCCTGCCTAATTGCCTGCCTAATTAACTGCCTAATTGCCTGCCTAACGTTCTGCTTAATTGCCTGCCTAATTGCTTGCCTAATTGCCTGTCCAATTGCCTGCCTAATTATCTGCCTAATTGCCTGCCTAATTAACTACCTTATTGCCTGCCTAATTGCCTGCCTAAATGCTAGCCTAATTAACTGCCTTATTGCCTGCCTAATTGCCTGCTCTATTGCCTGCCTTATTTACTGCCTAATTAACTGCCTAATTGCCTGCCTAATTAACTGCCTAATTGCCTGCCTAATTAACTGCCTAATTGCCTGCCTAATTAACTGCCTAATTGACTGCCTAATTGCCTGCCTCATTGCCTGCCTAATTAACTGCCTAATTTCCTGCCTTATTGCCTGCCTAATTGCCTGCCTAATTAACTGCCTAATTGCCTGCCTAATTAAATGCCTAATTGCCTGCCTATTTAACTGCTTTATTAACTGCCTAATTGCCTGCCTTATTAATTGCCTAATTGCCTGCCTAATTATCTGCTTATTGCCTGCCTAATTTCCTGCCAAATTGCCTGCCTGCCTAATTGCCTGCTTAATTGCTTTCCTAATAAACTGAATAATTGCCTGTCTAATTGCCTGCTTAATTAACTTCCTAATTAACTGCCTAATTAACTGCCTTACTGCCTGCCTAATTGCCTGCCTAATTTCCTGCCAAATTGCCTGCCTGCCTAATTAACTGCTTAATTGCCTGCTTAATAAACTTCCTTAATGACTGCCTAATTAACTGCCTAATTAACTGCTTTATTGCCTGCTAAATAAATGCCTAATTGTCTGCCTAATTAAATGACTAAATGCCTGCCTAAATAACTGCCTAACTGCCTGCCTTTTTGCCTGCCTAATTTCCTGCCTAATTTAATGCCTAATTGCATGCCAAATTGCCTGCCTAATTAACTGCCTAATTGCCTGCTTAAATTCCTGCCTAATTGACTGCCTTATTGACTGCCAAATTGTTTGCCTAATTTACTACCTAATTGCGTGCCTAATTACCTGCCTAATCGCCTGCCTAATTGCCTTCCTATTTGCCTGCATAATTACCTACCAAATTGCCTGCTTGCCTAATTAACTGCTTAATTTCCTGCCTAATTGCCTGCCTGCCTAATTACCCGCTTATTAGCCTGCCTAATTAGGGGCCTAATTAACTGCCTAATTGCCTGCCTAATTGCTTGCCTGCCTAATTGCTTGCCTAATTAACTGCCAAATTGTCAGCCTAATTTACTGCCTAATTGCCTGTCTAATTGCCTGCTTAATTGCCTGCCTAATTATCTGCCTAGTTGACTGCCTAATTGCCTGCCTAATTAACTGCCTAATTTCCTGCCTTATTGCCTGCCTAATTGCCTGCCTAATTAACTGCCTAATTGCCTGCCTAATTAACTGCCTAATTAACTGCCTGATTGCCTGCCTAACTATCTGCTTAATTGCCTGCCTAATTGCTTGCCTAATTGCCTGTCCAATTGCCTGCCTAATTATCTGCCTAATTGCCTGCCTAATTAACTACCTTATTGCCTGCCTAATTGCCTGCCTAAATGCTACCCTAATTAACTGCCTTATTGCCTGCCTAATTGCCTGCTCTATTGCCTGCCTTATTAACTGCCTAATTGCCTGCCTAATTAACTGCCTAATTGCCTGCCTAATTAAATGCCTAATTGCCTGCCTAATTAACTGACTAATTGACTGCCTAATTAACTGCCTAATTGACAGCCTAATTGCCTGCCTCATTGCCTACCTAATTAACTGCCTAATTTCCTGCCTAATTGCCTGCCTAATTGCCTGCCTAATTAACTGCCTAATTGCCTGCCTAATTAAATGCCTAATTGCCTGCCTATTTAACTGCTTAATTAACTGCCTAATTGCCTGCCTAATTGCCTGCCTAATTATCTGTTTTTGCCTGCCTAATTGCTTGCCTAATTGCCTGTCCAATTGCCTGCCTAATTAACTGCCTAATTGCCTGCCTAATTAACTGCCTAATTGCCTGCCTAATTAACTACCTAATTGCCTGCCTAATTGCCTGCCTAAATGCTTGCCTAATTAACTGCCTTATTGCCTGCCTAATTGCCTGCTTAATTGCTTGCCTAATTAACTGACTTATAGCCTGTCTAATTGCCTGCTTAATTAACTACCTAATTGCCTGCCTAATTAACTGCCATACTGCCTGCCTAATTTCCTGCCTAATTGCCTGCCTAATTATCTGCCTAATTGCCTGCCTTATTGCCTGCCTAATTGCTTGCCTAATTGTCTGCCTAATTACCTGCCTAATTGCCTCCCTAATTAGCTGCCTAATTGCCTGCCTAATTAACAGCCTTACTGCCTGCCTAATTGCATGCCTGCCTAATCGACTGCCTATTTAACTGCCTTAAAGTGCCTAATTGCCTGCCTAATTAACTGCCTAATTTCCTGCCTTATTGCCTGCCTAATTGCCTGCCTAATTAACTGCCTAATTGCCTGCCTAATTAAATGCCTAATTGCCTGCCTATTTAACTGCTTAATTAACTGCCTAATTGCCTGCCTAATTAACTGCCTAATTGCCTGCCTAATTATCTGTTTTTGCCTGCCTAATTGCTTGCCTAATTGCCTGTCCAATTGCCTGCCTAATTAACTGCCTTATTGCCTGCCTAATTGCCTGCTTAATTGCTTGCCTAATTAACTGACTTATAGCCTGTCTAATTGCCTGCTTAATTAACTACCTAATTGCATGCCTAATTAACTGCCTTACTGCCTGCCTAATTTCCTGCCTAATTGCCTGCCTAATTAACTGCCTAATTGCCTGCCTAACGTTCTGCTTAATTGCCTGCCTAATTGCTTGCCTAATTGCCTGTCCAATTGCCTGCCTAATTATCTGCCTAATTGCCTGCCTAATTAACTGCCTAATTGACTGCCTAATTGCCTGCCTTATTGCCTGCCTAATTAACTGCCTAATTTCCTGCCTTATTGCCTGCCTAATTGCCTGCCTAATTAACTGCCTAATTGCCTGCCTAATTAAATGCCTAATTGCCTGCCTATTTAACTGCTTTATTAACTGCCTAATTGCCTGCCTTATTAATTGCCTAATTGCCTGCCTAATTATCTGCTTATTGCCTGCCTAATTGCTTGCCTAATTGTCTGCCTAATTACCTGCATAATTGCCTCCCTAATTAACTGCCTAATTGCCTGCCTAATTATCTGCCTAAATGCCTGCCTAATTAACAGCCTTACTGCCTGCCTAATTGCATGCCTGCCTAATTGCCTGCCTAATTAACTGCCTTAAAGTGCCTAATTGCCTGCCTAAATAACTGCCTAATTTCCTGCCTTATTGCCTGCCTAATTGCTCGCCTGCCTAATTGCCTGCCTAATAACCTGCCTAATTGCCTGCCTAATTCCCTGCCTAACTATCTGCTTAATTGCCTGCCTATATGCTTGCCTAATTGTCTGCCTAATTACCTTGCTAATTGCCTCCCTAATTAACTGCCTAATTGCCTGCCTAATTATCTGCCTAATTGCCTGCCTAATTAACAGCCTTACTGCCTGCCTAATTGCATGCCTGCCTAATTGCCTGCCTAATTAACTGCCTAAAAATGCCTAATTGCCTGCCTAAATAACTGCCTAATTTCCTGCCTTATTGCCTGCCTAATTGCTTGCCTGCTTAATTGCCTGCCTAATTAACTGCCTAATTGCCTGCCTAATTAACTGCCTAATTGCCTGCCTAACTATCTGCTTAATTGCCTGCCTTATTGCTTGCCTAATTGCCTGTCCAATTGCCTGCCTAATTATCTGCCTAATTGCCTGCCTAATTAACTACCTTATTGCCTGCCTAATTGCCTGCCTAAATGCTAGCCTAATTAACTGCCTTATTGCCTGCCTAATTGCCTGCTCTATTGCCTGCCTTATTAACTGCCAAATTAACTGCTTATTTTCTTCCTAATTAACTGCCTAATTGCCTGCCTAATTAACTGCCTAATTGCCTGCCTAATTAACTGCCTAATTGCCTGCCTAATTAACTGCCTAATTGCCTGCCTAATTAACTGCCTAATTGACTGCCTAATTGCCTGCCTAATTACCTGCCTAATTGCCTGCCTAACTATCTGCTTAATTTCCTGCATAATTGCTTGCCTTATTTCCTGTCCAATTGCCTGCCTAATTATCTGCCTAATTGCCTGCCTAATTAACTACCTTATTGCCTGCCTAATTGCCTGCCTAAATGCTAGCCTAATTAACTGCCTTATTGCCTGCCTAATTGCCTGCTCTATTGCTTGCCTTATTAACTGCCTAATTAATTACCTAATTGCCTGCCTAATTAACTGCCTAATTGCCTGCCTAATTAACTGCCTTAAAGTGCCTAATTGCCTGCCTAAATAACTGCCTAATTTCTTCTTATTTCCTGCCTAATTGCTTGCCTGCCTAATTGACTGCCTAATTGCCTGCCTAATTAACTGCCTAATTGCCTGCCTAACTATCTGCTTAATTGCCTGCCTTATTGCTTGCCTAATTGCCTGTCCAATTGCCTGCCTAATTATCTGCCTAATTGCCTGCCTAATTAACTACTTTATTGCCTGCCTAATTGCCTGCCTAAATGCTAGCCTAATTAACTGTCTTATTGCCTGCCTAATTGCCTGCTCTATTGCCTGCCTTATTAACTGCCTAATTAACTACCTAATTGCCTGCCTAATTAACTGCCTAATTGCCTGCCTAATTAACTGCCTAATTGCCTGCCTAATTAACTGCCTGATTGCCTGCCTAATTAACTGCCTAATTAACTGCCTAATTGCTTGCCTATTTAACTGCTTAATTAAATGCCTAATTGCCTGCCTAATTGCCTGCCTAATTGCCTGCCTAATTATCTGCTTAATTGCTTGCCTAATTGCCTGTCCAATTGCCAGCCTAATTATCTGCCTAATTGCCTGCCTAATTAACTACCTAATTGCCTGCCTAATTGCCTGCCTAAATGCTTGCCTAATTAAATGCCTTATTGCCTGCCTAATTGCCTGCTTAATTGCTTTCCTAATTAACTGAATAATTGCCTGTCTAATTGCCTGCTTAATTAACTGCCTAATTGCCTGCCTAATTAACTGCCTAATTAACTGCCTTACTGCCTGCCTAATTGCCTGCCAAATTGCCTGCCTGACTAATTAACTGCTTAATTGCCTGCTTAATTAACTTCCTTAATGACTGCCTAATTAACTGCCTAATTAACTGCTTTATTGCCTGCTAAATAAATGCCTAATTGTCTGCCTAATTAAATGACTAAATGCCTGCCTAAATAACTGCCTAACTGCCTGCCTATTTGCCTGCCTAATTTCCTGCCTAATTGCATGCCTAATTGCCTGCCTAATTAACTGCCTAATTGCCTGCTTAAATTCCTGCCTAATTGCCTGCCTAATTAAATGCCTAATTGCCTGCCTAATTAACTGACTAATTGACTGCCTAATTAACTGCCTAATTGACTGCCTAATTAACTGACTAATTGACTGCCTAATTAACTGCCTAATTGACTGCCTAATTGCCTGCCTCATTGCCCACCTAATTAACTGCCTAATTTCCTGCCTAATTGCCTGCCTAATTGCCTGCCTAATTAACTGCCTAATTGCCTGCCTAATTAAATGCCTAATTGCCTGCCTATTTAACTGCTTAATTAACTGCCTAATTGCCTGCCTAATTAACTGCCTAATTGCCTGCCTAATTATCTGTTTTTGCCTGCCTAATTGCTTGCCTAATTGCCTGTCCAATTGCCTGCCTAATTATTTGCCTAATTGCCTGCCTAATTAACTGCCTAATTGCCTGCCTAATTAACTACCTAATTGCCTGCCTAATTGCCTGCCTAAATGCTTGCCTAATTAACTGCCTTATTGCCTGCCTAATTGCCTGCTTAATTGCTTGCCTAATTAACTGACTTATAGCCTGTCTAATTGCCTGCTTAATTAACTACCTAATTGCCTGCCTAATTAACTGCCTTACTGCCTGCCTAATTTCCTGCCTAATTGCCTGCCTAATTATCTGCCTAATTGCCTGCCTTATTGACTGCCTAATTGCTTGCCTAATTGTCTGCCTAATTACCTGCCTAATTGCCTCCCTAATTAACTGCCTAATTGCCTGCCTAATTAACAGCCTTACTGCCTGCCTAATTGCATGCCTGCCTAATCGACTGCCTATTTAACTGCCTTAAAGTGCCTAATTGCCTGCCTAATTAACTGCCTAATTTCCTGCCTTAATGCCTGCCTAATTGCCTGCCTAATTAACTGCCTAATTGCCTGCCTAATTAAATGCCTAATTGCCTGCCTATTTAACTGCTTAATTAACTGCCTAATTGCCTGCCTAATTAACTGCCTAATTGCCTGCCTAATTATCTGTTTTGCCTGCCTAATTGCTTGCCTAATTAACTGTCTTATTGCCTGCCTAATTGCCTGCTCTATTGCCTGCCTTATTAACTGCTTAATTAACTACCTAATTGCCTGCCTAATTAACTGCCTAATTGCCTGCCTAATTAACTGCCTAATTGCCTGCCTAATTAACTGCCTGATTGCCTGCCTAATTAACTGCCTAATTAACTGCCTATTTGCTTGCCTATTTAACTGCTTAATTAAATGCCTAATTGCCTGCCTAATTGCCTGCCTAATTGCCTGCCTAATTATCTGCTTAATTGCTTGCCTAATTGCCTGTCCAATTGCCAGCCTAATTATCTGCCTAATTGCCTGCCTAATTAACTGCCTAATTGCCTGCCTAATTAACTGCCTAATTTCCTGCCTTATTGCCTGCCTAATTAACTGCCTAATTGCCTGCCTAATTAAATGCCTAATTGCCTGCATATTTAACTGCTTAATTAACTGCCTAATTGCCTGCCTAATTATCTGCCAAATTGCTTGCCTAATTAACTGCCTTATTGCCTGCCTAATTGACTGCCTAATTGCCTGCCTAATAAACTGCTTAATTTCCTGCCTTATTGCTTGCCTAATTAACTGCCTAATTGCCTACCTAATTAACTGCCTAATTGCCTTCCTAATTAACTGCCAAATTAACTGCCTAATTGACTGCCTAATTATCTGCCTAATTGCCTGCCTTATTGCTTGCCTAATTGCCCGCCTAATTATCTGCCTAATTGCCTGCCTAATTGCCAGCCTAATTGTATGCCTGGCTATTTGTTTGCCTAAATACCTGCCAATTAGCCTGCCTAATTGCCTGCCTGTAAGCCTGCGTAATTGCCTGCCTAATTAACTGCCTAATTGCCTGCCTAATTGCTGCCTAATTGCCTGCCTAATTGCCTGCCTAATTAACTGCCTAATTGCCAGCCTAATTGTATGCCTGTCTATTTGTTTGCCTAAATGCCTGCCTATAAGCCTGCCTAATTGCCTGCCTAATTAACTGCCTAATTGCCTGCCTAATTGCCTGCCTAATTGCCTGCCTAATAAACTGCCTAATTACCTGCGTAATTGCTTGTCTGCCTAATTGCCTGTCTAATTGCTTGTCTGCCTAATTGCCTGAAATACATACCACAACCCACAAAACACATACCATAAGCTTTATACAGCAAACTGCGAATTGCAAACTGCAAAATTATTTTACAAAAAGAAAACTGGAAATTGCAATTCGCAATCCGCAAATCGCAACCGGCAATTTGCAAACTGCGAACTGCGAACATCACACTGCTAACTAACTGCAAACCGAAATCGCAAACCACAAACTTCAAACAGCAAACTGCGAACAAAAACCTGCAAACAGCGAACTACAAAATGCTGACTATTACCGGCGAACTGCCAAATACAAATTGCTACCTGCAAACCGAAAACCACAAACCGTAAACTACAAAGTAATAACTGCAAACTGCAAACTGACAACTGCAACTGCAAACTGCGAACTGCAAACTGCAAACTGTAAACACCTAACTGCAAACTGCAAACTACAACTGCAAACTGCGAAATGCATACATACTAACTGCGAACAGCAAACTTCGAACTGCACACTGCAAACTGCGAGCTGCAAATGCGAACTGCAAACGGCAATCCGAAAACCACAAACCTAAAACCGCAAACCGAACACCTATAGTCCGCAAAGTGCAATTTGCGATTTGCGAACAGCAAACTTCAAACTACGACTTAAACTGCGAACTGCAAACTGCCAATTGCGAAATGAAAACTGTGAACTGCAAACAGCGAACCGCAAACCACTAACCTCAAATATTTGCGTATTGCGAACAGCGAAATGCAAAATGCGAACTGCAAACTGCAAATGCAAACCGCAAACTGAAAACCGTATGCGGAAGTTTGGGATCTGCGAACTGCGAACTGTTAACCTCAAACTGCGAACAGCAAACGGCAATCCGCAAACCAAAAATCCAAAACCATTTACCGCAAACTACGAACTGCAAACTGCAAACTGCCTAATGCCAACTGCAAACCGCAAAACGCAAACAGAAAACTGAAAACTGCTAATGGCAAATTGCGAACTGCAAACTGTGAACTCTAAACTGCGACCTGCAATGTGCAAATTGCAAACTGTAAAATTCAAACCATGAACTGCATATTGCGAACTGCAAACTGATTAAAGCAAACTGCCAACTGCAAACCACAAAACTAAAACCGCAATCCGCAAACTGCAGAACGATAAACGAAAACGGCGATAGATGACGTCGAACAGCGAACTGTAAACGGCGAACTGCAAAGCTACAAACTGCAAATGCAAACAGCAATCCGCAAAGCACAAAATTTAAACAGCAAACTACAAACTGCAAACTCCCAACTGCGAACTGCAAACTGCAAAAAGCGAACCTACGAACTCTGAACAGTAAACTGCGAACTGCGAACAGAAAACTGTGAACTGCAAACTGAGAACTACGCACTGCAAACTGCAAACTTTGAACTGCGAACTACAAATTGCGAACTGCAAAATGCATTCTCAGAACTGCGATGTGCGAAAAGCGAAATGCGAACAGCAAACTGCTCACTGCAACCTGCGAACTGTAAACTGCTAACTACGAACTTCGCGGTTTTAATTGCGAACTGAAAACTGCGATTCGTAAACCGCAAACCGATATCCGCAAACCACAAACTTCAAACTGCGAACTGCTAACTGTGAACTGCAAACTGTGAACACTAAACTGCGACCTACAAACTACTGCAAACTGCAATTGCGAACAGCAAACCGCAAACGCATAGCACAAAATTCAAACAGCAAATTGCTAACTGCAAATTGAAAACTGTAAACTGCAAACTAAGAACTACTATCTGCGAACTGCAAATTGAGAACTGCAAATATCAAAATGAAAACTACAACTGCAACACGTAAACCACATACCGCAAACTCGAACAGCAAACTGAAAACTGCAAAACGCAAAATGGAAACCGCAATTAACAATTTGCAAACTGCGATATGCGAACTTGCGAACAACGAACTGAAAAATGAGAAATGCGAAATGCGAACTGCAAACTGCAAAAAGCGAACTGCAAACCGCAAACCGCAGACCGCAAACCACAAACCGTAAACTACACAGTAATAACTGCAAACTGCAGACTGACATCTGCAAATGCAAATTGCGACCTGCAAACTGCAAACATTAAACTCCTAACTGCTAACTGCAAACTGCAACTGAAATGTGCGAACGGAAAACTGCGAAATTCAAATCTACTAACAGCCAAAAACAAACTCCTAACTGCACACTGCAAACTGCAAACTGCAACCTGCAAACTACAAACTTTTGGCTGTTACATGAGAACTGCAAACTGCGAACTGCAAAATGCGAAGTGCAAACTGCGAACTGCGAACAGCGAACTACAAGCTGCAAACCGCAAAAAGTAAAACTGCGAATTGCAAACAACAAAAACGCCAAATGCGTATATTTGCGCACTGCGAACTGCAAACTGCGAACTGAAAAACTGCTAACTTCATACTACGAACTGCAAATGCGAACTGAAAACGGCAATCAGCAAACCACAAACCATAAACCACAAACCAAAATCCGAAATCCGCAAACGACAATTTGCGATTTGCGAACTGCGAAATTCAAACTGCAACTGAAACTGCGAACCGCAAAACGCAATCCGCATACCATATACATTCTACCGCAAACTACGATATGCGAACTAATTAATTGCCTAATTGCCTGCCTTTTTGGCTAATTTTCTGCCTGCCTAATTGCCTGCTTAATTAACTGCCTAATTGCCTGCCTAATTAACTGCCTAATTGCCTGAATATTTGCCTGACTAATTGCCTGCCTAATTAACTGCCTAATTGCTTGTCTAATTCTCTGCCTTACTGCCTGCCTAATTGCCTGCCTAATTTCCTGCTTAATTGCCTGCCTAATTAACTGCCTAATAGCCTACCTAATTAACTGACTAACTGCCTGCCTAAATAAATGCTAAATTGCCTGCCTATTTAACTGCTTAATTAACTGCCTAATTGCCTGCCTAATTAACTGCCTAATTGCCTGCCTAATTATCTGCTTATTGCCTGCCTAATTGCTTGCCTAATTGCCTGTCCAATTGCCTGCCTAATTAACTGCCTAATTGACTGCCTAATTAACTGCCTAATTCCCTGCCTAATTAACTGCCTAATTGCCTGCCTAATTAACTGCCTAATTGACTGTCTAATTGCTTGCCTCATTGCCTGCCTAATTAAATGCCTAATTTCCTGCCTTATTGCCTGCCGAATTGCCTGCCTAATTAACTGCCTAATTGCCTGCCTAATTAAATGCCTAATTGCCTGCCTATTTAACTGCTTAATTAACTGCCTAATTGCCTGCCTAATTAACTGCCTAATTGCCTTCCTAATTATCTGCTTATTGCCTGCCTAATTGCCTGTCCAATTGCCTGCCTAATTAACTGCCTAATTGCCTGCCTAATTAACTACCTAATTGCCTGCCTAATTGCCTGCCTAAATGCTTGCCTAATTAACTGCCTTATTGCCTGCCTAATTGCCTGCTTAATTGCTTGCCTAATTAACTGACTAATAGCCTGTCTAATTGCCTGCTTAATTAACTGCCTAATTGCCTGCCTAATTACCTGCCTAATTAACTGCCTTACTGCCTGCCTAATTGCCTGCCTAATTATCTGCCTAATTGCCTGCCTTATTGCCTGCCTAATTGCTTGCCTAATTGTCTGCCTAATTACCTGCCTAATTGCCTCCCTAATTAACTGCCTAATTGCCTGCCTAATTATCTGCCTAATTGCCTGCCTAATTAACAGCCTTACTGCCTGCCTAATTGCATGCCTGCCTAATTGCCTGCCTAATTAACTGCCTAATGCCTGCCTAAATAACTGCCTAATTGCCTGCCTTAATGCCTGCCTAATTGCTTGCCTGCCTAATTGCCTGCCTAATTAACTGCCTAATTGCCTGCCTTATTATCTGCTTATTGCCTGCCTAATTGCTTGCCTAATTGCCTGTCCAATTGCCTGCCTAATTAACTGCCTAATTGCCTGCCTAATTAACTGCCTAATTGCCTGCCTAATTAACTACCTAATTGCCTGCCTAACTGCCTGCCTAAATGCTTGCCTAATTAACTGCCTTATTGCCTGCCTAATTGCCTGCTTAATTGCTTGCCTAATTAACTGACTAATAGCCTGTCTAAAAGCCTGCTTAATTAACTGCCTAATTGCCTGCCTAATTATCTGCCTAATTGCCTGCCTTATTGCCTGCCTAATTGATTGCCTTATTGTCTGCCTAATTACCTGCCTAATTGCCTCCCAAACTAACAGCCTAATTATTTGCCTAATTGCCTGCCTAATTAACAGCCTTACTGCCTGCCTTATTGTATGCCTGCCTAATTGCCTGCCTAATTAACTGCCTAAAAATGCCTAATTGCCTGCCTAAATTACTGCCTAAATTCCTGCCTTATTGCCTGCCTAATTGCTTGCCTGCCTAATTGCCTGCCTAATTATTTGCCTAATTGCCTGCCTAATTGCTTGCCTAATTGCTTGTCCAATTGCCTGCCTAATTATCTGCCTAATTGTTTGCCTCATTGTCTGCTTAATTAACTGCCTAATTTCCTGCCTTATTGTTTGCCTAATTGCCTGCTTAATTAACTGCCTAATTGCCTGCCTAATTAAATGCCTAATTGCCTGCCTAATTAACTGCCTAATTGCCTGCCTAATTGCTTGCCTAATTGCTTGTCCAATTGCCTGCCTAATTATCTGCCTAATTGTTTGCCTCATTGTCTGCTTAATTAACTGCCTAATTTCCTGCCTTATTGTTTGCCTAATTGCCTGCTTAATTAACTGCCTTATTGCCAGCCTAATTGCCTGCTCTAATGCCTGCCTTATTAACTGCCTAATTAACTGCCTAATTGCCTGCCTAATTAACTGCTTAATTGCCTGCATAATTAACTGCCTAATTGCCTGCCTAATTAACTGCCTAATTGACTGCCTAATTGTTTGCCTCATTGTCTGCTTAATTAACTGCCTAATTTCCTGCCTTATTGTTTGCCTAATTGCCTGCTTAATTAACTGCCTAATTGCCTGCCTAATTAAATGCCTAATTGCCTGCCTAATTAACTGCCTAATTGCCTGCCTAATTGCTTGTCTGCCTAATTGCCTGAAATACATACCACAACCCACAAAACACATACCATAAGCTTTATAGAGCAAACTGCGAATTGGAAACTGCAAAATTATTTTACAAAAAGAAAACTGGAAATTGCAATTCGCAATCCGCAAATCGCAAACGGCAATTTACAAACTGCGAACTGCGAACATCACACTGCTAACTAACTGCAAACCGAAATCGCAAACCACAAACTTCAAACAGCAAACTGCGAACAAAACCTGCAAACAGCGAACTACAAAATGCTGACAATTACCGGCGAACTGCCAAATACAAATTGCTACCTACAAACCGCAAACCACAAACCGTAAACTACAAAGTAATAACTGCAAACTGCAAACTGACAACTGCAACTGCAAACTCTAAACTGCAAACTTTAAACTGTAAACACCTAACTGCAAACTGCAAACTACAACTGCAAACTGCGAAATGCATACCTACTAACTGCGAACAGCAAACTTCGAACTGCACACTCCAAACTGCGAGCTGCAAATGCGAACTGCAAACGGCAATCCGCAAACCACAAACCTAAAACCGCAAACCGAACACCGTAATCCGCAAAGTGCAATTTGCGATTTGCGAACAGCAAACTTCAAACTACGACTTAAACTGCGAACTGCAAACTGCCAATTGCGAAATGAAAACTGTGAACTGCAAACAGCGAACCGCAAACCAATAACCTCAAATATTTGCGAATTGCGAATTGCGAAATGCAAAATGCGAACTGCAAACTGCAAATGCAAACCGTAAACAGAAAACTGTATGCGGAAGTTTGGGATCTGCGAACTGCGAACTGTTAACCTTAAACTGCGAACAGCAAACGGCAATCCGCAAACCAAAAATCCAAAACCATTTACCGCAAACTGCGAACTGCAAACTGCCTAATGCCAACTGCAAACCGCAAAACGCAAACCGAAAACTGAAAATTGCTAATGGCAAATTGCGAACAGCAAACTGTGAACTCTAAACTGCGACCTGCAATGTGCAAATTGCAAACTGTAAAATTCAAACTACGAACTGCATATTGCGAACTGCAAACTGATTAAAGCAAACTGCCAACTGCAAACCACAAAACTAAAACCGCAATCCGCAAACTGCAGAACGATAAACGAAAACGGCGATAGATGACGTCGAACAGCGAACTGTAAACGGCGAACTGCAAAGCTACAAACTGCAAATGCAAACAGCAATCCGCAAAGCACAAAATTTAAACAGCAAACTACAAAAAGCAAACTCCCAACTGCGAACTGCAAACTGCAAAAAGCGAACCTACGAACTCTGAACAGTAAACTGCGAATTGCAAACTGAGAACTGCGAACAGAAAACTGTGAACTGCAAACTGAGAACTACGCACTGCAAACTGCAAACTTTGAACTGCGAACTACAAATTGCAAACTGCAAACTGCATTCTCAGAACTGCGATGTGCGAAAAGCGAAATGCGAACAGCAAACTGCTCACTGCAACCTGCGAACTGTAAACTGCTAACTACGAACTGCGTGGTGCTAATTGCGAACAGAAAACTGCGATTCGTAAACCGCAAACCGATATTCGCAAACCACAAACTTCAAACTGCGAACTGCTAACTGTGAACTGCAAACTGTGAACTCTAAACTGCGACCTACAAACTACTGCAAAATGCAATTGCGAACAGCAAACCGCAAACGCAAAGCACAAAATTCAAACAGCAAATTGCTAACTGCAAATTGAAAACTGTAAACTGCAAACTAAGAACTACTATCTGCGAACTGCAAATATCAAAATGAAAACTACAACTGCAACACGTAAACCACATACCGCAAACTCGAACAGCAAACTGAAAACTGCAAAACGCAAAATGGAAACCGCAATTAACAATTTGCAAACTGCGATATGCGAACTTGCGAACAACGAACTGAAAAATGAGAAATGCGAAATGCGAACTGCAAACTGCAAAAAGCGAACTGCAAACCGCAAACCGCAGACCGCAAACCACAAACCGTAAACTACACAGTAATAACTGCAAACTGCAGACTGACAACTGCAACTGCAAATTGCGATCTGCAAACTGCAAACATTAAACTCCTAACTGCTAACTGCAAACTGCAACTGAAATGTGCGAACGGAAAACTGCGAAATTCAAATCTACTAACAGCCAAAAACAAACTCCTAACTGCACACTGCAAACTGCAAACTGCAACCTGCAAACTACAAACTTTTGGCTGTTACTTGAGAACTGCAAACTGCGAACTGCAAAATGCGAAGTGCAAACTGCGAACTGCGAACAGCGAACTACAAGCTGCAAACTGCAAAAAGCGAACCTACGAACTCTGAACAGTAAACTGCGAATTGCAAACTGAGAACTGCGAACAGAAAACTGTGAACTGCAAACTGAGAACTACGCACTGCAAACTGCAAACTTTGAACTGCGAACTCTAAACAGTAAATTGCGAATTGCAAACTGAGAACTGCGAACAGAAAACTGTGAACTGCAAACTGAGAACTACGCACTGCAAACTGCAAACTTTGAACTGCGAACTACAAATTGTGAACTGCAAATTGCATTCTCAGAACTGCGATGTGCGAAAAGCGAAATGCGAACAGCAAACTGCTCACTGCAACCTGCGAACTGTAAACTGCAAACTACGAACTGCGTGGTTTTAATTGCGAACTGAAAACTGCGATTCGTAAACCGAAAACCGAAATCCGCAAACGACAATTTGCGATTTACGAACTGCGAACTTCAAACTGCAACTGAAACTGCGAACCGCAAAACGCAATCCGCATACCATAAACATTCTACCGCAAACTGCGATATGCGAACTAATTAATTGCCTAATTGCCTGCATTTTTGCCTAATTTCCTGCCTGCCTAATTGCCTGCCTAATTGCCTGCTAAATTAACTGCCTAATTGCCTGCCTAATTAACTGCCTAATTGCCTGCCTAATTAACAGCCTTACTGCCTGCCTAATTGCATGCCTGCCTAATCGACTGCCTATTTAACTGCCTTAAAGTACCTAATTGCCTGCCTAATTAACTGCCTAATTTCCTGCCTTATTGCCTGCCTAATTGCCTGCCTAATTAACTGCCTAATTGCCTGCCTAATTAAATGCCTAATTGCCTGCCTATTTAACTGCTTAATTAACTGCCTAATTGCCTGCCTTATTAACTGCCTAATTGCCTGCCTAATTATCTGTTTTGCCTGCCTAATTGCTTGCCTAATTGCCTGTCCAATTGCCTGCCTAATTAACTGCCTTATTGCCTGCCTAATTTACTGCTTAATTGCTTGCCTAATTAACTGACTTATAGCCTGTCTAATTGCCTGTTTAATTAACTACCTAATTGCCTGCCTAATTAACTGCCTTACTGCCTGCCTAATTTCCTGCCTAATTGCTTGCCTAATTAAACTGCCTAATTGCCTGCCTAACGTTCTGCTTAATTGCCTGCCTAATTGCTTGCCTAATTGCCTGTCCAATTGCCTGCCTAATTATCTGCCTAATTGCCTGCCTAATTAACTACCTTATTGCCTGCCTAAATGCTAGCCTAATTAACTGCCTTATTGCCTGCCTAATTGCCTGCTCTATTGCCTGCCTTATTTACTGCCTAATTAACTGCCTAATTGCCTGCCTAATTAACTGCCTAATGGCCTGCCTAATTAACTGCCTAATTGCCTGCCTAATTAACTGCCTAATTGACTGCCAAATTGCCTGCCTCATTGCCTGCCTAATTAACTGCCTAATTTCCTGCCTTATTGCCTGCCTAATTGCCTGCCTAATTGCCTGCCTAATTAAATGCCTAATTGCCTGCCTATTTAACTGCTTTATTAACTGCCTAATTGCCTGCCTTATTAATTGCCTAATTGCCTGCCTAATTATCTGCTTATTGCCTGCCTAATTGCTTGCCTAATTGTCTGCCTAATTACCTGCATAATTGCCTCCTTAATTAACTGCCTAATTGCCTGCCTAATTATCTGCCTAATTGCCTGCCTAATTAACAGCCTTACTGCCTGCCTAATTGCATGCCTGCCTAATTGCCTGCCTAATTAACTGCCTTAAAGTGCCTAATTGCCTGCCTAAATAACTGCCTAATTTCCTGCCTTATTGCCTGCCTAATTGCTTGCCTGCCTAATTGCCTGCCTAATAACCTGCCTAATTGCCTGCCTAATTCCCTGCCTAACTATCTGCTTAATTGCCGTCCTATATGCTTGCCTAATTGTCTGCCTAATTACCTTGCTAATTGCCTCCCTAATTAACTGCCTAATTGCCTGCCTAATTATCTGCCTAATTGCCTGCCTAATTAACAGCCTTACTGCCTGCATAATTGCATGCCTGCCTAATTGCCTGCCTAATTAACTGCCTAAAAATGCCTAATTGCCTGCCTAAATAACTGCCTAATTTCCTGCCTTATTGCCTGCCTAATTGCTTGCCTGCTTAATTGCCTGCCTAATTAACTGCCTAATTGCCTGCCTTATTAACTGCCTAATTGGTTGCCTAACTATCTGCTTAATTGCCTGCCTTATTGCTTGCCTAATTGCCTGTCCAATTGCCTGCCTAATTATCTGCCTAATTGCCTGCCTAATTAACTACCTTATTGCCTGCCTAATTGCCTGCCTAAATGCTAGCCTAATTAACTGCCTTATTGCCTGCCTAATTGCCTGCACTATTGCCTGCCTTATTAACTGCCAAATTAACTGCTTATTTGCTTCCTAATTAACTGCCTAATTGCCTGCCTAATTAACTGCCTAATTGCCTGCCTAATTAACTGCCTAATTGCCTGCCTAATTAACTGCCTAATTGACTGCCTAATTGCCTGCCTAATTACCTGCCTAATTGCCTGCCTAACTATCTGCTTAATTTCCTGCATAATTGCTTGCCTTATTGCCTGTCCAATTGCCTGCCTAATTATCTGCCTAATTGCCTGCCTAATTAACTACCTTATTGCCTGCTTAATTGCCTGCCTAAATGCTAGCCTAATTAACTGCCTTATTGCCTGCCTAATTGCCTGCTCTATTGCTTGCCTTATTAACTGCCTAATTAATTACCTAATTGCCTGCCTAATTAACTGCCTAATTGCCTGCCTAATTAACTGCCTTAAAGTGCCTAATTGCCTGCCTAAATAACTGCCTAATTTCTTCTTATTTCCTGCCTAATTGCTTGCCTGCCTAATTGCCTGCCTAATTAACTGCCTAATTGCCTGCCTAATTAACTGCCTAATTGCCTGCCTAATTATCTGCCTAATTGCCTGCCTAATTAACTACTTTATTGCCTGCCTAATTGCCTGCCTAAATGCTAGCCTAATTAACTGTATTATTGCCTGTCTAATTGCCTGCTCTATTGCCTGCCTTATTAACTGCCTAATTAACTACCTAATTGCCTGCCTAATTAACTGCCTAATTGCCTGCCTAATTAACTGCCTATTTGCCTGCCTAATTAACTGCCTGATTGCCTGCCTAATTAACTGCCTAATTAACTGCCTAATTGCCTGCCTATTTAACTGCTTAATTAAATGCCTAATTGCCTGCCTAATTATCTGCTTAATTGCTTGCCTAATTGCTTGCCTAATTGCCTGTCCAATTGCCAGCCTAATTATCTGCCTAATTGCCTGCCTAATTAACTACCTAATTGCCTGCCTAATTGCCTGCCTAAATGCTTGCCTAATTAAATGCCTTATTGCCTGCCTAATTGCCTGCTTAATTGCTTTCTTAATTAACTGAATAATTGCCTGTCTAATTGCCTGCTTAATTAACTGCCTAATTGCCTGCCTAATTAACTGCCTAATTAACTGCCTTACTGCCTGCCTAATTGCCTGCCTAATTTCCTGCCAATTTGCCTGCCTGACTAATTAACTGCTTAATTGCCTGCTTAATTAACTTCCTTAATGACTGCCTAATTAACTGCCTAATTAACAGCTTTATTGCCTGCTAAATAAATGCCTAATTGTCTGCCTAATTAAATGACTAAATGCCTGCCTAAATAACTGCCTAACTGCCTGCCTATTTGCCTGCCTAATTTCCTGCCTAATTGCATGCCTAATTGCCTGCCTAATTAACTGCCTAATTGCCTGCTTAAATTCCTGCCTAATTGACTGCCTTATTGACTGCCAAATTGTTTGCCTAATTTACTACCTAATTGCGTGCCTAATTACCTGCCTAATCGCCTGCCTAATTGCCTTCCTATTTGCCTGCATAATTACCTACCAAATTGCCTGCTTGCCTAATTAACTGCTTAATTTCCTGCCTAATTGCCTGCCTGCCTAATTGCCTGCCGGCCTAATTACCCGCTTAATAGCCTGCCTAATTAGGGGCCTAATTAACTGCCTAATTGCCTGCCTAATTGCTTGCCTGCCTAATTGCTTGCCTAATTAACTGCCAAATTGCCAGCCTAATTTACTGCCTAATTGCCTGTCTAATTGTCTGCTTAATTGCCTGCCTAATTATCTGCCTAGTTGACTGCCTAATTGCCTGCCTAATTAACTGCCTCATTTCCTGCCTTATTGCCTGCCTAATTGCCTGCCTAATTAACTGCCTAATTGTCTGCCTAATTAACTGCCTAATTAACTGCCTGATTGCCTGCCTATCTGCTTAATTGCCTGCCTAATTGCTTGCCTAATTGCCTGTCCAATTGCCTGCCTAATTATCTGCCTAATTGACTGCCTAATTAACTACCTTATTGCCTGCCTAATTGCCTGCCTAAATGCTACCCTAATTAACTGCCTTATTGCCTGCCTAATTGCCTGCTCTATTGCCTGCCTTATTAACTGCCTAATTAACTGTCTAATTGCCTGCTTAATTAACTACCTAATTGCCTGCCTAATTAACTGCCTTACTGCCTGCCTAATTTCCTGCCTAATTGCTTGCCAAATTATCTGCCTAATTGCCTGACTTATTGCCTGCCTAATTGCTTGCCTAATTGTCTGCCTAATTACCTGCCTAATTGCCTCCCTAATTAACTGCCTAATTGCCTGCCTAATTAACAGCCTTACTGCCTGCCTAATTGCATGCCTGCCTAATCGACTGCCTATTTAACTGCCTTAAAGTGCCTAATTGCCTGCCTAATTAACTGCCTAATTTCCTGCCTTATTGCCTGCCTAATTGCCTGCCTAATTAACTGCCTAATTGCCTGCCTAATCAAATGCCTAATTGCCTGCCTATTTAACTGCTTAATTAACTGCCTAATTGCCTGCCTAATTAACTGCCTAATTGCCTGCCTAATTATCTGTTTTTGCCTGCCTAATTGCTTGCCTAATTGCCTGTCCAATTGCCTGCCTAATTAACTGCCTTATTGCCTGCCTAATTGCCTGCTTAATTGCTTGCCTAATTAACTGACTTATAGCCTGTCTAATTGCCTGCTTAATTAACTACTTAATTGCCTGCCTAATTAACTGCCTTACTGCCTGCCTAATTTCCTGCCTAATTGCCTGCCTAATTAACTGCCTAATTGCCTGCCTAACGTTCTGCTTAATTGCCTGCCTAATTGCTTGCCTAATTGCCTGTCCAATTGCCTGCCTAATTATCTGCCTAATTGCCTGCCTAATTAACTACCTTATTGCCTGCCTAATTGCCTGCCTAAATGCTAGCCTAATTAACTGCCTTATTGCCTGCCTAATTGCCTACTCTATTGCCTGCCTTATTTACTGCCTAATTAACTGCCTAATTGCCTGCCTAATTAACTGCCTAGTTGCCTGCCTAATTAACTGCCTAATTGCCTGCCTAATTAACTGCCTAATTGACTGCCTAATTGCCTGCCTAATCAAATGCCTAATTGCCTGCCTAATTAACTGCCTAATTTCCTGCCTTATTGCCTGCCTAATTGCCTGCCTAATTAACAGCCTTACTGCCTGCCTAATTGCATGCCTGCCTAATTGCCTGCCTAATTAACTGCCTTAAAGTGCCTAATTGCCTGCCTAAATAGCTGCCTAATTTCCTGCCTTATTGCCTGCCTAATTGCTTGCCTGCCTAATTGCCTGCTTAATTAACTGCCTAATTGCCTGCCTAATTAACTGCTTAATTGCCTGCCTTACTATCTGCTTAATTGCCGGCCTAATTGCTTGCCTAATTGCCTGTCCAATTGCCTGCCTAATTATCTGCCTAATTGCCTGCTTAATTAACTACCTTATTGCCTGCCTAATTGCATGTCTAAATGCTAGCCTAATTAACTGCCTTATTGCCTGCCTAATTGCCTGCTCTATTGCCTGCCTTATTAACTGCCTAATTAACTGCCTAATTGCCTATCTAATTAACTGCCTAATTTCCTGCCTTATTGCCTGCCTAATTAACTGCCTAATTGCCAGCCTAATTAAATGCCTAATTACCTGCATATTTAACTGCTTAATTAACTGCCTAATTGCCTGCCTAATTAACTGCCTAATTGCCTGCCTAATTATCTGCCAAATTGCTTGCCTAATTAACTGCCTTATTGCCTGCCTAATTGACTGCCTAATTGCCTGCCTAATAAACTGCTTAATTTCCTGCCTTATTGCTTGCCTAATTAACTGCCTAATTGCCTACCTAATTAACTGCCTAATTGCCTTCCTATTTAACTGCCAAATTAACTGCCTAATTGACTGCCTAATTATCTGCCTAATTGCCTGCCTTATTGCTTGCCTAATTGCCCGCCTAATTATTTGCCTAATTGCCTGCCTAATTGCCAGCCTAATTGTATGCCTGGCTATTTGTTTGCCTAAATACCTGCCTATTAGCCTGCCTAATTGCCTGCCTATAAGCCTGTGTAATTGCCTGCCTAATTAACTGCCTAATTGCCTGCCTAATTGCTGCCTAATTGCCTGCCTAATTGCCTGCCTAATTAACTGCCTAATTGCCAGCCTAATTGTATGCCTGCCTATTTGTTTGCCTAAATGCCTGCCTATAAGCCTGCCTAATTGCCTGCCTAATTAACTGCCTAATTGCCTGCCTAATTGCTGCCTAATTGCCTGCCTAATTGCCTGCCTAATAAACTGCCTAATTACCTGCGTAATTGCTTGTCTGCCTAATTGCCTGTCTAATTGCTTGTCTGCCTAATTGCCTGAAATACATACCACAACCCACAAACCACATACCATAAGCTTTATACAGCAAACTGCGAATTGCAAACTGCAAAATTATTTTACAAAAAGAAAACTGGAAATTGCAATTCGCAATCCGCAAATCGCAACCGGCAATTTGCAAACTGCGAACTGCGAACATCACACTGCTAACTAACTGCAAACCGAAATCGCAAACCACAAACTTCAAACAGCAAACTGCGAACAAAAACCTGCAAACAGCGAACTACAAAATGCTGACTATTACCGGCGAACTGCCAAATACAAATTGCTACCTGCAAACCGAAAACCACAAACCGTAAACTACAAAGTAATAACTGCAAACTGCAACTGCAAACTGCGAACTGCAAACTGCAAACTGTAAACACCTAACTGCAAACTGCAAACTACAACTGCAAACTGCGAAATGCATACCTACTAACTGCGAACAGCAAACTTCGAACTGCACACTGCAAACTGCGAGCTGCAAATGCGAACTGCAAACGGCAATCCGAAAACCACAAACCTAAAACCGCAAACCGAACACCTATAGTCCGCAAAGTGCAATTTGCGATTTGCGAACAGCAAACTTCAAACTACGACTTAAACTGCGAACTGCAAACTGCCAATTGCGAAATGAAAACTGTGAACTGCAAACTGCCAATTGCGAAATGAAAACTGTGAACTGCAAACAGCGAACCGCAAACCACTAACCTCAAATATTTGCGTATTTCGAACAGCGAAATGCAAAATGCGAACTGCAAACTGCAAATGCAAACCGCAAACTGAAAACCGTATGCGGAAGTTTGGGATCTGCGAACTGCGAACTGTTAACCTCAAACTGCGAACAGCAAACGGCAATCCGCAAACCAAAAATCCAAAACCATTTACCGCAAACTACGAACTGCAAACTGCAAACTGCCTAATGCCAACTGCAAACCGCAAAACGCAAACAGAAAACTGAAAACTGCTAATGGCAAATTGCGAACTGCAAACTGTGAACTCTAAACTGCGACCTGCAATGTGCAAATTGCAAACTGTAAAATTCAAACTACGAACTGCATATTGCGAACTGCAAACTGATTAAAGCAAACTGCCAACTGCAAACCACAAAACTAAAACCGTAATCCGCAAACTGCAGAACGATAAACGAAAACGGCGATAGATGACGTCGAACAGCGAACTGTAAACGGCGAACTGCAAAGCTACAAACTGCAAATGCAAACAGCAATCCGCAAAGCACAAAATTTAAACAGCAAACTACAAACTGCAAACTCCCAACTGCGAACTGCAAACTGCAAAAAGCGAACCTACGAACTCTGAACAGTAAACTGCGAACTGCGAACAGAAAACTGTGAAATGCAAACTGAGAACTACGCACTGCAAACTGCAAACTTTGAACTGCGAACTACAAATTGCGAACTGCAAAATGCATTCTCAGAACTGCGATGTGCGAAAAGCGAAATGCGAACAGCAAACTGCTCACTGCAACCTGCGAACTGTAAACTGCTAACTACGAACTGCGCGGTTTTAATTGCGAACTGAAAACTGCGATTCGTAAACCGCAAACCGATATCCGCAAACCACAAACTTCAAACTGCGAACTGCTAACTGTGAACTGCAAACTGTGAACACTAAACTGCGACCTACAAACTACTGCAAACTGCAATTGCGAACAGCAAACCGCAAACGCAAAGCACAAAATTCAAACAGCAAATTGCTAACTGCAAATTGAAAACTGTAAACTGCAAACTAAGAACTACTATCTGCGAACTGCAAATTGAGAACTGCAAATATCAAAATGAAAACTACAACTGCAACACGTAAACCACATACCGCAAACTCGAACAGCAAACTGAAAACTGCAAAACGCAAAATGGAAACCGCAATTAACAATTTGCAAACTGCGATATGCGAACTTGCGAACAACGAACTGAAAAATGAGAAATGCGAAATGCGAACTGCAAACTGCAAAAAGCGAACTGCAAACCGCAAACCGCAGACCGGAAACCACAAACCGTAAACTACACAGTAATAACTGCAAACTGCAGACTGACATCTGCAAATGCAAATTGCGACCTGCAAACTGCAAACATTAAACTCCTAACTGCTAACTGCAAACTGCAACTGAAATGTGCGAACGGAAAACTGCGAAATTCAAATCTACTAACAGCCAAAAACAAACTCCTAACTGCACACTGCAAACTGCAAACTGCAACCTGTAAACTACAAACTTTTGGCTGTTACATGAGAACTGCAAACTGCGAACTGCAAAATGCGAAGTGCAAACTGCGAACTGCGAACAGCGAACTACAAGCTGCAAACCGCAAAAAGTAAAACTGCGAATTGCAAACAACAAAAACGCCAAATGCGTATTTGCGCACTGCGAACTGCAAACTGCGAACTGAAAAACTGCTAACTTTATACTACGAACTGCAAATGCGAACTGAAAACGGCAAACAGCAAACCACAAACCATAAACCACAAACCGAAAACCGAAATCCGCAAACGACAATTTGCGATTTGCGAACTGCGAACTTCAAACTGCAACTGAAACTGCGAACCGCAAAACGCAATCCGCATACCATAAACATTCTACCGCAAACTGCGATATGTGAACTAATTAATTGCCTAATTGCCTGCCTTTTTGGCTAATTTCCTGCCTGCCTAATTGCCTGCCTAATTGCCTGCATAATTAACTGCCTAATTGCCTGCCTAATTAACTGCCTAATTGAATGAATATTTGCCTGACTAATTGCCTGCCTAATTAACTGCCTAATTGCTTGTCTAATTGCCTGCCTAATTCCCTGCCTTACTGCCTGCCTAATTGCCTGCATAATTGCCTGCCTAATTTCCTGCTTAATTGCCTGCCTAATTAACTGCCTAATTTCCTGCCTTATTGCCTGCTTAATTGCTTGCCTAATTAACTGACTAATAGCCTGTCCAATTGCCTGCTTAATCAACTGCCTAATTGCCTGCCTAATTAACTGCCTAATTAACTGCCTTACTGCCTGCCTAATTGCCTGCCTAATTGCCTGCCTAATTATCTGCTTATTGCCTGCCTAATTGCTTGCCTAATTGCCTGTCCAATTGCCTGCCTAATTAACTGCCTAATTGACTGCCTAATTAACTGCTTAATTCCCTGCCTAATTAACTGCCTAATTGCCTGCCTAATTAACTGCTTAATTGACTGCCTAATTGCCTGCCTCATTGCCTGCCTAATTAACTGCCTAATTTCCTGCCTTATTGCCTGCCTAATTGCCTGCCTAATTAACTGCCTAATTGCCTGCCTAATTAAATGCCTAATTGCCTGCCTATTTAACTGCTTAATTAACTGCCTAATTGCCTGCTTAATTAACTGCCTAATTGCCTGCCTAATTATCTGCTTATTGCCTGCCTAATTGCTTGCCTAATTGCCTGTCCAATTGCCAGCCTAATTAACTGCCTAATTGCCTGCCTAATTAACTAACTAATTGCCTGCCTAATTGCCTGCCTAAATGCTTGCCTAATTAACTGCAATATTGCCTGCCTAATTGCCTGCTTAATTGCTTGCCTAATTAACTGACTAATAGCCTGTCTAATTGCCTGCTTAATCAACTGCCTAATTGCCTGCCTAATTAACTGCCTAATTAACTGCCTTACTGCCTGCCTAATTGCCTGCCTAATTAACTGCCTTAAAGTGCCTAATTGCCTGCCTAAATAGCTGCCTAATTTCCTGCCTTAATGCCTGCCTAATTGCTTGCCTGCCTAATTGCCTGACTAATTAACTGCCTAATTGCCTGCCTAATTAAATGCCTAATTGCCTGCCTAACTATCTGCTTAATTGCCTGCCTAATTACCTTGCCTAATTGCCTGTCCAATTGCCTGCCTAATTATCTGCCTAATTGCCTCCCTAATTAACTGCCTAATTGCCTGCCTAATTATCTGAATAATTGCCTGCCTAATTAAGAGCCTTACTGCCTGCCTAATTGCATGCCTGCCTAATTGCCTGCCTAATTAACTGCCTAAAAATGCCTAATTGCCTGCCTAAATAACATCCTAATTTCCTGCCTTATTGCCTGCCTAATTGCTTGCCTGCCTAATTGCCTGCCTAATTAACTGCCTAATTGCCTGCCTAATTAAATGCCTAATTGCCTGCCTAACTATCTGCTTAATTGCCTGCCTAATTACCTTGCCTAATTGCCTGTCTAATTGCCTGCCTAATTATCTGCCTAATTGCCTGCCTAATTAACTACCTTATTGCCTGCCTAATTGCCTGCCTAAATGCTAGCCTAATAAACTGCCTTATTGCCTGCCTAATTGCCTGCTCTATTGCCTGCCTAATTAACTGCCTAATTGCCTGCCTAATTAACTGCCTAATTGCCTGCATAATTAACTGCCTAATTGCCTGCCTAATTAACTGCCTAATTGACTGCCTAATTGCCTGCCTCATTGCCTGCCTAATTAACTGCCTAATTTCCTGTCTTATTGCTTGCCTAATTGCCTGCCTAATTAACTGCCTAATTGCCTGCCTAATTAAATGCCTAATTGCCTGCCTCATTGCCTGCCTAATTAACTGCCTAATTTCCTGCCTAATTAACTGCCTAATTGCCTGCCTAATTATCTGTTTTTGCCTGCCTAATTGCTTGCCTAATTGCCTGTCCAATTGCCTGCCTTATTAACTGCCTAATTGCCTGCCTAATTAACTGCCTAATTGCCTGCCTAATTAACTACCTAATTGCCTGCCTAAATGCTTGCCTAATTAACTGCCTTATTGCCTGCTTAATTGCCTGCTTAATTGCTTGCCTATTTAACTGACTAATAGCCTGTCTAATTGCCTGCTTAATTTACTACCTAATTGCCTGCCTAATTAACTGCCTTACTGCCTGCCTAATTTCCTGCCTAATTGCCTGCCTAATTGCATGCCTGCCTAATTGCCTGCCTAATTAACTGCCTTAAAGTGCCTAATTGCCTGCCTAAATAGCTGCCTAATTTCCTGCCTTATTGCCTGCCTAATTGCTTGCCTGCCTAATTGCCTGTTTAATTAACTGCCTAATTGCCTGCCTAATTAACTGCTTAATTGCCTGCCTTACTATCTGCTTAATTGCCTGCCTAATTGCTTGCCTAATTGCCTGTCCAATTGCCTGCCTAATTATCTGCCTAATTGCCTGCTTAATTAACTACCTTATTGCCTGCCTAATTGCATGCCTAAATGCTAGCCTAATTAACTGCCTTATTGCCTGCCTAATTGCCTGCTCTATTGCCTGCCTTATTAACTGCCTAATTAACTGCCTAATTGCCTGCCTAATTAACTGCCTAATTTCCTGCCTAATTAACTGCCTAATTAACTGCCTAATTGACTGCCTAATTGCCTGCCTCATTGCCTGCCTAATAAACTGCCTAATTTCCTGCCTTATTGCCCTTCCTAATTAACTGCCTTATTGCCTGCCTAATTAAATGCCTAATTGCCTGCATATTTAACTGCTTAATTAACTGCCTAATTGCCTGCCTAATTAACTGCCTAATTGCCTGCCTAATTATCTGCCAAATTGCTTGCCTAATTAACTGCCTTATTGCCTGCCTAATTGACTGCCTAATTGCCTGCCTAATAAACTGCTTAATTTCCTGCCTTATTGCTTGCCTAATTAACTGCCTAATTGCCTACCTAATTAACTGCCTAATTGCCTTCCTATTTAACTGCCAAATTAACTGCCTAATTGACTGCCTAATTATCTGCCTAATTGCCTGCCTAATTGCCTGTCCAATTGCCTGCCTAATTAACTGCCTAATTGACTGCCTAATTAACTGCTTAATTCCCTGCCTAATTAACTGCCTAATTGCCTGCCTAATTAACTGCTTAATTGACTGCCTAATTGCCTGCCTCATTGCCTGCCTAATTAACTGCCTAATTTCCTGCCTTATTGCCTGCCTAATTGCCTGCCTAATTAACTGCCTAATTGCCTGCCTAATTAAATGCCTAATTGCCTGCGTATTTAACTGCTTAATTAACTGCCTAATTGCCTGCTTAATTAACTGCCTAATTGCCTGCCTAATTATCTGCTTATTGCCTGCCTAATTGCTTGCCTAATTGCCTGTCCAATTGCCAGCCTAATTAACTGCCTAATTGCCTGCCTAATTAACTAACTAATTGCCTGCCTAATTGCCTGCCTAAATGCTTGCCTAATTAACTGCAATATTGCCTGCCTAATTGCCTGCTTAATTGCTTGCCTAATTAACTGACTAATAGCCTGTCTAATTGCCTGCTTAATCAACTGCCTAATTGCCTGCCTAATTAACTGCCTAATTAACTGCCTTACTGCCTGCCTAATTTCCTGCCTAATTAACTGCCTAATTGCCTGCATTATTGCCTGCCTAATTGCTTGCCTAATTGTCTGCCTAATTACCTGCCTAATTGCCTCCCTAATTAACTGCCTAATTGCCTGCCTAATTATCTGCCTAATTGCCTGCCTAATTAAGAGCCTTACTGCCTGCCTAATTGCATGCCTGCCTAATTGCCTGCCTAATTAACTGCCTAAAAATGCCTAATTGCCTGCCTAAATAACAGCCTAATTTCCTGCCTTAATGCCTGCCTAATTGCTTGCCTGCCTAATTGCCTGCCTAATTAACTGCCTAATTGCCTGCCTAATTAAATGCCTAATTGCCTGCCTAACTATCTGCTTAATTGCCTGCCTAATTACCTTGCCTAATTGCCTGTCCAATTGCCTGCCTAATTATCTGCCTAATTGCCTGCCTAATTAACTACCTTATTGCCTGCCTAATTGCCTGCCTAAATGCTAGCCTAATAAACTGCCTTATTGCCTGCCTAATTGCCTGCTCTATTGCCTGCCTAATTAACTGCCTAATTAACTGCCTAATTGCCTGCCTAATTAACTGCCTAATTGCCTGCATAATTAACTGCCTAATTGCCTGCCTAATTAACTGCCTAATTGACTGCCTAATTGCCTGCCTCATTGCCTGCCTAATTAACTGCCTAATTTCCTGTCTTATTGCTTGCCTAATTGCCTGCCTAATTAACTGCCTAATTGCCTGCCTAATTAAATGCCTAATTGCCTGCCTCATTGCCTGCCTAATTAACTGCCTAATTTCTTGCCTAATTAACTGCCTAATTGCCTGCCTAATTATCTGTTTTTGCCTGCCTAATTGCTTGCCTAATTGCCTGTCCAATTGCCTGCCTAATTAACTGCCTAATTGCCTGCCTAATTAACTGCCTAATTGCCTGCCTAATTAACTACCTAATTGCCTGCCTAAATGCTTGCCTAATTAACTGCCTTATTGCCTGCTTAATTGCCTGCTTAATTGCTTGCCTAATTAACTGACTAATAGCCTGTCTAATTGCCTGCTTAATTTACTACCTAATTGCCTGCCTAATTAACTGCCTTACTGCCTGCCTAATTTCCTGCCTAATTGCCTGCCTAATTGCATGCCTGCCTAATTGCCTGCCTAATTAACTGCCTTAAAGTGCCTAATTGCCTGCCTAAATAGCTGCCTAATTTCCTGCCTTATTGCCTGCCTAATTGCTTGCCTGCCTAATTGCCTGCTTAATTAACTGCCTAATTGCCTGCCTAATTAACTGCTTAATTGCCTGCCTTACTATCTGCTTAATTGCCTGCCTAATTGCTTGCCTAATTGCCTGTCCAATTGCCTGCCTAATTATCTGCCTAATTGCCTGCTTAATTAACTACCTTATTGCCTGCCTAATTGCATGCCTAAATGCTAGCCTAATTAACTGCCTTATTGCCTGCCTAATTGCCTGCTCTATTGCCTGCCTTATTAACTGCCTAATTAACTGCCTAATTGCCTGCCTAATTAACTGCCTAATTTCCTGCCTGATTAACTGCCTAATTAACTGCCTAATTGACTGCCTAATTGCCTGCCTCATTGCCTGCCTAATAAACTGCCTAATTTCCTGCCTTATTGCCTGCCTAATTAACTGCCTTATTGCCTGCCTAATTAAATGCCTAATTGCCTGCATATTTAACTGCTTAATTATCTGCCTAATTGCCTGCCTAATTAACTGCCTAATTGCCTGCCTAATTATCTGCCAAATTGCTTGCCTAATTAACTGCCTTATTGCCTGCCTAATTGACTGCCTAATTGCCTGCCTAATAAACTGCTTAATTTCCTGCCTTATTGCTTGCCTAATTAACTGCCTAATTGCCTACCTAATTAACTGCCTAATTGCCTTCCTATTTAACTGCCAAATTAACTGCCTAATTGACTGCCTAATTATCTGCCTAATTGCCTGCCTTATTGCTTGCCTAATTGCCCGCCTAATTATCTGCCGAATTGCCTACCTAATTGCCTGCCTAATTGCCAGCCTAATTGTATGCCTGGCTATTTGTTTGCCTAAATACCTGCCTATTAGCCTGCCTAATTGCCTGCCTATAAGCCTGCGTAATTGCCTGCCTAATTAACTGCCTAATTTCCTGCCTTATTGCCTGCCTTATTGCCTGCCTAATTGCCTGCCTAATTAACTGCCTAATTGCCTGCCTAATTAAATGCCTAATTGCCTGCCTATTTAACTGCTTAATTAACTGCCTAATTGCCTGCCTAATTAACTGCCTAATTGCCTGCCTAATTATCTGCTTATTGCCTGCCTAATTGCTTGCCTAATTGCCTGTCCAATTGCCAGCCTAATTAACTACCTAATTGCCTGCCTAATTGCCTGCCTAAATGCTTGCCTAATTAACTGCAATATTGCCTGCCTAATTTCCTGCTTAATTGCTTGCCTAATTAACTGACTAATAGCCTGTCCAATTGCCTGCTTAATCAACTGCCTAATTGCCTGCCTAATTAACTGCCTAATTAACTGCCTTACTGCCTGCATAATTGCCTGCCTAATTGCCTGCCTAATTATCTGCTTATTGCCTGCCTAATTGCTTGCCTAATTGCCTGTCCAATTGCCTGCCTAATTAACTGCCTAATTGACTGCCTAATTAACTGCTTAATTCCCTGCCTAATTAACTGCCTAATTGCCTGCCTAATTAACTGCTTAATTGACTGCCTAATTGCCTGCCTCATTGCCTGCCTAATTAACTGCCTAATTTCCTGCCTTATTGCCTGCCTAATTGCCTGCCTAATTAACTGCCTAATTGCCTGCCTAATTAAATGCCTAATTGCCTGCCTATTTAACTGCTTAATTAACTGCCTAATTGCCTGCTTAATTAACTGCCTAATTGCCTGCCTAATTATCTGCTTATTGCCTGCCTAATTGCTTGCCTAATTGCCTGTCCAATTGCCAGCCTAATTAACTGCCTAATTGCCTGCCTAATTAACTAACTAATTGCCTGCCTAATTGCCTGCCTAAATGCTTGCCTAATTAACTGCAATATTGCCTGCCTAATTGCCTGCTTAATTGCTTGCCTAATTAACTGACTAATAGCCTGTCTAATTGCCTGCTTAATCAACTGCCTAATTGCCTGCCTAATTAACTGCCTAATTAACTGCCTTACTGCCTGCCTAATTGCCTGCCTAATTAACTGCCTAATTGCCTGCCTTATTGCCTGCCTAATTGCTTGCCTAATTGTCTGCCTAATTACCTGCCTAATTGCCTCCCTAATTAACTGCCTAATTGCCTGCCTAATTATCTGCCTAATTGCCTGCCTAATTAAGAGCCTTACTGCCTGCCTAATTGCATGCCTGCCTAATTGCCTGCCTAATTAACTGCCTAAAAATGCCTAATTGCCTGCCTAAATAACAGCCTAATTTCCTGCCTTAATGCCTGCCTAATTGCTTGCCTGCCTAATTGCCTGCCTAATTAACTGCCTAATTGCCTGCCTAATTAAATGCCTAATTGCCTGCCTAACTATCTGCTTAATTGCCTGCCTAATTACCTTGCCTAATTGCCTGTCCAATTGCCTGCCTAATTATCTGCCTAATTGCCTGCCTAATTAACTACCTTATTGCCTGCCTAATTGCCTGCCTAAATGATAGCCTAATAAACTGCCTTATTGCCTGCCTAATTGCCTGCTCTATTGCCTGCCTAATTAACTGCCTAATTAACTGCCTAATTGCCTGCCTAATTAACTGCCTAATTGCCTGCATAATTAACTGCCTAATTGCCTGCCTAATTAACTGCCTAATTGACTGCCTAATTGCCTGCCTCATTGCCTGCCTAATTAACTGCCTAATTTCCTGTCTTATTGCTTGCCTAATTGCCTGCCTAATTAACTGCCTAATTGCCTGCCTAATTAAATGCCTAATTGCCTGCCTCATTGCCTGCCTAATTAACTGCCTAATTTCCTGCCTAATTAACTGCCTAATTGCCTGCCTAATTATCTGTTTTTGCCTGCCTAATTGCTTGCCTAATTGCCTGTCCAATTGCCTGCCTAATTAACTGCCTAATTGCCTGCCTAATTACTGCCTAATTGCCTGCCTAATTAACTACCTAATTGCCTGCCTAAATGCTTGCCTAATTAACTGCCTTATTGCCTGCTTAATTGCCTGCTTAATTGCTTGCCTATTTAACTGACTAATAGCCTGTCTAATTGCCTGCTTAATTTACTACCTAATTGCCTGCCTAATTAACTGCCTTACTGCCTGCCTAATTTCCTGCCTAATTGCCTGCCTAATTGCATGCCTGCCTAATTGCCTGCCTAATTAACTGCCTTAAAGTGCCTAATTGCCTGCCTAAATAGCTGCCTAATTTCCTGCCTTATTGCCTGCCTAATTGCTTGCCTGCCTAATTGCCTGTTTAATTAACTGCCTAATTGCCTGCCTAATTAACTGCTTAATTGCCTGCCTTACTATCTGCTTAATTGCCTGCCTAATTGCTTGCCTAATTGCCTGTCCAATTGCCTGCCTAATTATCTGCCTAATTGCCTGCTTAATTAACTACCTTATTGCCTGCCTAATTGCATGCCTAAATGCTAGCCTAATTAACTGCCTTATTGCCTGCCTAATTGCCTGCTCTATTGCCTGCCTTATTAACTGCCTAATTAACTGCCTAATTGCCTGCCTAATTAACTGCCTAATTTCCTGCCTAATTAACTGCCTAATTAACTGCCTAATTGACTGCCTAATTGCCTGCCTCATTGCCTGCCTAATAAACTGCCTAATTTCCTGCCTTATTGCCTGCCTAATTAACTGCCTTATTGCCTGCCTAATTAAATGCCTAATTGCCTGCATATTTAACTGCTTAATTAACTGCCTAATTGCCTGCCTAATTAACTGCCTAATTGCCTGCCTAATTATCTGCCAAATTGCTTGCCTAATTAACTGCCTTATTGCCTGCCTAATTGCCTGCTTAATTGCTTGCCTAATTAACTGACTAATAGCCTGTCTAATTGCCTGCTTAATCAACTGCCTAATTGCCTGCCTAATTAACTGCCTAATTAACTGCCTTACTGCCTGCCTAATTGCCTGCCTAATTAACTGCCTAATTGCCTGCCTTATTGCCTGCCTAATTGCTTGCCTAATTGTCTGCCTAATTACCTGCCTAATTGCCTCCCTAATTAACTGCCTAATTGCCTGCCTAATTATCTGCCTAATTGCCTGCCTAATTAAGAGCCTTACTGCCTGCCTAATTGCATGCCTGCCTAATTGCCTGCCTAATTAACTGCCTAAAAATGCCTAATTGCCTGCCTAAATAACAGCCTAATTTCCTGCCTTAATGCCTGCCTAATTGCTTGCCTGCCTAATTGCCTGCCTAATTAACTGCCTAATTGCCTGCCTAATTAAATGCCTAATTGCCTGCCTAACTATCTGCTTAATTGCCTGCCTAATTACCTTGCCTAATTGCCTGTCCAATTGCCTGCCTAATTATCTGCCTAATTGCCTGCCTAATTAACTACCTTATTGCCTGCCTAATTGCCTGCCTAAATGCTAGCCTAATAAACTGCCTTATTGCCTGCCTAATTGCCTGCTCTATTGCCTGCCTAATTAACTGCCTAATTAACTGCCTAATTGCCTGCCTAATTAACTGCCTAATTGCCTGCATAATTAACTGCCTAATTGCCTGCCTAATTAACTGCCTAATTGACTGCCTAATTGCCTGCCTCATTGCCTGCCTAATTAACTGCCTAATTTCCTGTCTTATTGCTTGCCTAATTGCCTGCCTAATTAACTGCCTAATTGCCTGCCTAATTAAATGCCTAATTGCCTGCCTCATTGCCTGCCTAATTAACTGCCTAATTTCCTGCCTAATTAACTGCCTAATTGCCTGCCTAATTATCTGTTTTTGCCTGCCTAATTGCTTGCCTAATTGCCTGTCCAATTGCCTGCCTAATTAACTGCCTAATTGCCTGCCTAATTAACTGCCTAATTGCCTGCCTAATTAACTACCTAATTGCCTGCCTAAATGCTTGCCTAATTAACTGCCTTATTGCCTGCTTAATTGCCTGCTTAATTGCTTGCCTAATTAACTGACTAATAGCCTGTCTAATTGCCTGCTTAATTTACTACCTAATTGCCTGCCTAATTAACTGCCTTACTGCCTGCCTAATTTCCTGCCTAATTGCCTGCCTAATTGCATGCCTGCCTAATTGCCTGCCTAATTAACTGCCTTAAAGTGCCTAATTGCCTGCCTAAATAGCTGCCTAATTTCCTGCCTTATTGCCTGCCTAATTGCTTGCCTGCCTAATTGCCTGCTTAATTAACTGCCTAATTGCCTGCCTAATTAACTGCTTAATTGCCTGCCTTACTATCTGCTTAATTGCCTGCCTAATTGCTTGCCTAATTGCCTGTCCAATTGCCTGCCTAATTATCTGCCTAATTGCCTGCTTAATTAACTACCTTATTGCCTGCCTAATTGCATGCCTAAATGCTAGCCTAATTAACTGCCTTATTGCCTGCCTAATTGCCTGCTCTATTGCCTGCCTTATTAACTGCCTAATTAACTGCCTAATTGCCTGCCTAATTAACTGCCTAATTTCCTGCCTGATTAACTGCCTAATTAACTGCCTAATTGACTGCCTAATTGCCTGCCTCATTGCCTGCCTAATAAACTGCCTAATTTCCTGCCTTATTGCCTGCCTAATTAACTGCCTTATTGCCTGCCTAATTAAATGCCTAATTGCCTGCATATTTAACTGCTTAATTAACTGCCTAATTGCCTGCCTAATTAACTGCCTAATTGCCTGCCTAATTATCTGCCAAATTGCTTGCCTAATTAACTGCCTTATTGCCTGCCTAATTGACTGCCTAATTGCCTGCCTAATAAACTGCTTAATTTCCTGCCTTATTGCTTGCCTAATTAACTGCCTAATTGCCTACCTAATTAACTGCCTAATTGCCTTCCTATTTAACTGCCAAATTAACTGCCTAATTGACTGCCTAATTATCTGCCTAATTGCCTGCCTTATTGCTTGCCTAATTGCCCGCCTAATTATCTGCCGAATTGCCTACCTAATTGCCTGCCTAATTGCCAGCCTAATTGTATGCCTGGCTATTTGTTTGCCTAAATACCTGCCTATTAGCCTGCCTAATTGCCTGCCTATAAGCCTGCGTAATTGCCTGCCTAATTAACTGCCTAATTGCCTGCCTAATTGCCTGCCTAATTGCCTGCCTAATTAACTGCCTAATTGCCAGCCTAATTGTATGCCTGCCTATTTGTTTGCCTAAATGCCTGCCTATAAGCCTGCCTAATTGCCTGCCTAATTGCCTGCCTAATTAACTGCCTAATTGCCTGCCTAATTGCTGCCTAATTGCCTGCCTAATTGCCTGCCTAATAAACTGCCTAATTACCTGCGTAATTGCTTGTCTGCCTAATTGCCTGTCTAATTGCTTGTCTGCCTAATTGCCTGAAATACATACCACAACCCACAAACCACATACCATAAGCTTTATACAGCAAACTGCGAATTGCAAACTGCAAAATTATTTTACAAAAAGAAAACTGGAAATTGCAATTCGCAATCCGCAAATCGCAACCGGCAATTTTCAAACTGCGAACTGCGAACATCACACTGCTAACTAACTGCAAACCGAAATCGCAAACCACAAACTTCAAACAGCAAACAGCGAACAAAAACCTGCAAACAGCGAACTACAAAATGCTGACTATTACCGGCGAACTGCCAAATACAAATTGCTACCTGCAAACCGAAAACCACAAACCGTAAACTACAAAGTAATAACTGCAAACTGCAAACTGACAACTGCAACTGCAAACTGCGAACTGCAAACTGCAAACTGTAAACACCTAACTGCAAACTGCAAACTACAACTGCAAACTGCGAAATGCATACCTACTAACTGCGAACAGCAAACTTCGAACTGCACACTGCAAACTGCGAGCTGCAAATGCGAACTGCAAACGGCAATCCGAAAACCACAAACCTAAAACCGCAAACCGAACACCTATAGTCCGCAAAGTGCAATTTGCGATTTGCGAACAGCAAACTTCAAACTACGACTTAAACTGCGAACTGCAAACTGCCAATTGCGAAATGAAAACTGTGAACTGCAAACAGCGAACCGCAAACCACTAACCTCAAATATTTGCGTATTGCGAACAGCGAAATGCAAAATGCGAACTGCAAACTGCAAATGCAAACCGCAAACTGAAAACCGTATGCGGAAGTTTGGGATCTGCGAACTGTTAACCTCAAACTGCGAACAGCAAACGGCAATCCGCAAACCAAAAATCCAAAACCATTTACCGCAAACTACGAACTGCAAACTGCAAACTGCCTAATGCCAACTGCAAACCGCAAAACGCAAACAGAAAACTGAAAACTGCTAATGGCAAATTGCGAACTGCAAACTGTGAACTTTAAACTGCGACCTGCAATGTGCAAATTGCAAACTGTAAAATTCAAACTACGAACTGCATATTGCGAACTGCAAACTGATTAAAGTAAACTGCCAACTGCAAACCACAAAACTAAAACCGCAATCCGCAAACTGCAGAACGATAAACGAAAACGGCGATAGATGACGTCGAACAGCGAACTGTAAACGGCGAACTGCAAAGCTACAAACTGCAAATGCAAACAGCAATCCGCAAAGCACAAAATTTAAACAGCAAACTACAAACTGCAAACTCCCAACTGCGAACTGCAAACTGCAAAAAGCGAACCTACGAACTCTGAACAGTAAACTGCGAACTGCGAACAGAAAACTGTGAACTGCAAACTGAGAACTACGCACTGCAAACTGCAAACTTTGAACTGCGAACTCTGAACAGTAAACTGCGAATTGCAAACTGAGAACTGCGAACAGAAAACTGTGAACTGCAAACTGAGAACTACGCACTGCAAACTGCAAACTTTGAACTGCGAACTACAAATTGCGAACTGCAAAATGCATTCTCAGAACTGCGATGTGCGAAAAGCGAAATGCGAACAGCAAACTGCTCACTGCAACCTGCGAACTGTAAACTGCTAACTACGAACTGCTCGGTTTTAATTGCGAACTGAAAACTGCGATTCGTAAACCGCAAACCGATATCCGCAATCCACAAACTTCAAACTGCGAACTGCTAACTGTGAACTGCAAACTGTGAACTCTAAACTGCGACCTACACAAACTACTGCAAACTGCAATTGCGAACAGCAAACCGCAAACGCAAAGCACAAAATTCAAACAGCAAATTGCTAACTGCAAATTGAAAACTGTAAACTGCAAACTAAGAACTACTATCTGCGAACTGCAAATTGAGAACTGCAATTATCAAAATGAAAACTACAACTGCAACACGTAAACCACATACCGCAAACTCGAACAGCAAACTGAAAACTGCAAAACGCAAAATGGAAACCGCAATTAACAATTTGCAAACTGCGATATGCGAACTTGCGAACAACGAACTGAAAAATGAGAAATGCGAAATGCGAACTGCAAACTGCAAAAAGCGAACTGCAAACCGCAAACCGCAGACCGCAAACCACAAACCGTAAACTACACAGTAATAACTGCAAACTGCAGACTGACATCTGCAACTGCAAATTGCGACCTGCAAACTGCAAACATTAAACTCCTAACTGCTAACTGCAAACTGCCACTGAAATGTGCGAACGGAAAACTGCGAAATTCAAATCTACTAACAGCCAAAAACAAACTCCTAACTGCACACTGCAAACTGCAAACTGCAACCTGCAAACTACAAACTTTTGGCTGTTACATGAGAACTGCAAACTGCGAACTGCAAAATGCGAAGTGCAAACTGCGAACTGCGAACAGCGAACTACAAGCTGCAAACCGCAAAAAGTAAAACTGCGAATTGCAAACAACAAAAACGCCAAATGCGTATATTTGCGCACTGCGAACTGCAAACTGCGAACTGAAAAACTGCTAACTTCATACTACGAACTGCAAATGCGAACTGAAAACGGCAATCAGCAAACCACAAACCATAAACCACAAACCAAAAACCGAAATCCGCAAACGACAATTTGCGATTTGCGAACTGCAAACTTCAAACTGCAACTGAAACTGCGAACCGCAAAACGCAATCCGTATACCATATACATTCTACCGCAAACTGCGATATGCGAACTAATTAATTGCCTAATTGCCTGCCTTTTTGGCTAATTTCCTGCCTGCCTAATTGCCTGCTTAATTAACTGCCTAATTGCCTGCCTAATTAACTGCCTAATTGTCTGAATATTTGCCTGACTAATTGCCTGCCTAATTAACTGCCTAATTGCTTGTCTAATTCTCTGCCGTACTGCCTGCCTAATTGCCTGCATAATTGCCTGCCTAATTTCCTGCTTAATTGCCTGCCTAATTAACTGCCTAATAGCCTGCCTAATTAACTGCCTAATTGAATGAATAAATAAATGCTAAATTGCCTGCCTATTTAACTGCTTAATTAACTGCCTAATTGCCTGCCTAATTAACTGCCTAATTGCCTGCCTAATTATCTGCTTATTGCCTGCCTAATTGCTTGCCTAATTGCCTGTCCAATTGCCTGCCTAATTAACTGCCTAATTGACTGCCTAATTAACTGCCTAATTCCCTGCCTAATTAACTGCCTAATTGCCTGCCTAATTAACTGCCTAATTGACTGTCTAATTGCTTGCCTCATTGCCTGCCTAATTAAATGCCTAATTTCCTGCCTTATTGCCTGCCGAATTGCCTGCCTAATTAACTGCCTAATTGCCTGCCTAATAAAATGCCTAATTGCCTGCCTATTTAACTGCTTAATTAACTGCCTAATTGCCTGCCTAATTAACTGCCTAATTAACTGCCTTACTGCCTGCCTAATTGCCTGCCTAATTATCTGCCTAATTGCCTGCCTTATTGCCTGCCTAATTGCTTGCCTAATTGTCTGCCTAATAACCTGCCTAATTGCCTCCCTAATTAACTGCCTAATTGCCTGCCTAATTATCTGCCTAATTGCCTGCCTAATTAACAGCCTTACTGCCTGCCTAATTGCATGCCTGCCTAATTGCCTGCCTAATTAACTGCCTAATGCCTGCCTAAATAACTGCCTAATTGCCTGCCTTAATGCCTGCCTAATTGCTTGCCTGCCTAATTGCCTGCCTAATTAACTGCCTAATTGCCTGCCTTATTATCTGCTTATTGCCTGCCTAATTGCTTGCCTAATTGCCTGTCCAATTGCCTGCCTAATTAACTGCCTAATTGCCTGCCTAATTAACTGCCTAATTGCCTGCCTAATTAACTACCTAATTGCCTGCCTAACTGCCTGCCTAAATGCTTGCCTAATTAACTGCCTTATTGCCTGCCTAATTACCTGCTTAATTGCTTGCCTAATTAACTGACTAATAGCCTGTCTAAAAGCCTGCTTAATTAACTGCCTAATTGCCTGCCTAATTATCTGCCTAATTGCCTGCCTTATTGCCTGCCTAATTGATTGCCTTATTGTCTGCCTAATTACCTGCCTAATTGCCTCCCAAACTAACAGCCTAATTATTTGCCTAATTGCCTGCCTAATTAACAGCCTTACTGCCTGCCTTATTGTATGCCTGCCTAATTGCCTGCCTAATTAAATGCCTAAAAATGCCTAATTGCCTGCCTAAATTACTGCCTAAATTCCTGCCTTATTGCCTGCCTAATTGCTTGCCTGCCTAATTGCCTGCCTAATTAACTGCCTAATTGCCTGCCTAATTATCTGCCTAATTGCCTGCCTAATTAACAGCCTTACTGCCTGCCTAATTGCATGCCTGCCTAATTTCATGCCTAATTAACTGCCTTAAAGTGCCTAATTGCCTGCCTAAATAACTGCCTAATTTACTGCCTTATTGTTTGCCTAATTGCCTGCTTAATTAACTGCCTAATTGCCTGCCTAATTAAATGCCTAATTGCCTGCCTAATTAACTGCCTAATTGCCTGCCTAATTACTTGCCTAATTGCTTGTCCAATTGCCTGCCTAATTATCTGCCTAATTGTTTGCCTCATTGTCTGCTTAATTAACTGCCTAATTTCCTGCCTTATTGTTTGCCTAATTGCCTGCTTAATTAACTGCCTTATTGCCTGCCTAATTGCCTGCTCTATTGCCTGCCTTATTAACTGCCTAATTAACTGCCTAATTGCCTGCCTAATTAACTGCTTAATTGCCTGCATAATTAACTGCCTAATTGCCTGCCTAATTAACTGCCTAATTGACTGCCTAATTGTTTGCCTCATTGTCTGCTTAATTAACTGCCTAATTTCCTGCCTTATTGTTTGCCTAATTGCCTGCTTAATTAACTGCCTAATTGCCTGCCTAATTAAATGCCTAATTGCCTGCCTAATTAACTGCCTAATTGCCTGCCTAATTGCTTGTCTGCCTACTTGCCTGAAATACATACCACAACCCACAAAACACATACCATAAGTTTTATAGAGCAAACTGCGAATTGAAAACTGCAAAATTATTTTACAAAAAGAAAACTGGAAATTGCAATTCGCAATCCGCAAATCGCAAACGGCAATTTACAAACTGCGAACTGCGAACATCACACTGCTAACTAACTGCAAACCGAAATCGCAAACCACAAACTTCAAACAGCAAACTGCGAACAAAACCTGCAAACAGCGAACTACAAAATGCTGACAATTACCGGCGAACTGCCAAATACAAATTGCTACCTGCAAACCGCAAACCACAAACCGTAAACTACAAAGTAATAACTGCAAACTGCAAACTGACAACTGCAACTGCAAACTGCAAACTGCAAACTTTAAACTGTAAACACCTAACTGCAAACTGCAAACTACAACTGCAAACTGCGAAATGCATACCTACTAACTGCGAACAGCAAACTTCGAACTGCACACTCCAAACTGCGAGCTGCAAATGCGAACTGCAAACGGCAATCCGCAAACCACAAACCTAAAACCGCAAACCGAACACCGTAATCCGCAAAGTGCAATTTGCGATTTGCGAACAGCAAACTTCAAACTACGACTTAAACTGCGAACTGCAAACTGCCAATTGCGAAATGAAAACTGTGAACTGCAAACAGCGAACCGCAAACCAATAACCTCAAATATTTGCGAATTGCGAATTGCGAAATGCAAAATGCGAACTGCAAACTGCAAATGCAAACCGTAAACAGAAAACTGTATGCGGAAGTTTGGGATCTGCGAACTGCGAACTGTTAACCTTAAACTGCGAACAGCAAACGGCAATCCGCAAACCAAAAATCCAAAACCATTTACCGCAAACTGCGAACTGCAATGTGCCTAATGGCAACTGCAAACCGCAAAACGCAAACCGAAAACTGAAAATTGCTAATGGCAAATTGCGAACAGCAAACTGTGAACTCTAAACTGCGACCTGCAATGTGCAAATTGCAAACTGTAAAATTCAAACTACGAACTGCATATTGCGAACTGCAAACTGATTAAAGCAAACTGCCAACTGCAAACCACAAAACTAAAACCGCAATCCGCAAACTGCAGAACGATAAACGAAAACGGCGATAGATGACGTCGAACAGCGAACTGTAAACGGCGAACTGCAAAGCTACAAACTGCAAATGCAAACAGCAATCCGCAAAGCACAAAATTTAAACAGCAAACTACAAACTGCAAACTCCCAACTGCGAACTGCAAACTGCAAAAAGCGAACCTACGAACTCTGAACAGTAAACTGCGAATTGCAAACTGAGAACTGCGAACAGAAAACTGTGAACTGCAAACTGAGAACTACGCACTGCAAACTGCAAACTTTGAACTGCGAACTACAAATTGCAAACTGCAAACTGCATTCTCAGAACTGCGATGTGCGAAAAGCGAAATGCGAACAGCAAACTGCTCACTGCAACCTGCGAACTGTAAACTGCTAACTACGAACTGCGTGGTGCTAATTGCGAACAGAAAACTGCGATTCGTAAACCGCAAACCGATATTCGCAAACCACAAACTTCAAACTGCGAACTGCTAACTGTGAACTGCAAACTGTGAACTCTAAACTGCGACCTACAAACTACTGCAAAATGCAATTGCGAACAGCAAACCGCAAACGCAAAGCACAAAATTCAAACAGCAAATTGCTAACTGCAAATTGAAAACTGTAAACTGCAAACTAAGAACTACTATCTGCGAACTGCAAATATCAAAATGAAAACTACAACTGCAACACGTAACCCACATACCGCAAACTCGAACAGCAAACTGAAAACTGCAAAACGCAAAATGGAAACCGCAATTAACAATTTGCAAACTGCGATATGCGAACTTGCGAACAACGAACTGAAAAATGAGAAATGCGAAATGCGAACTGCAAACTGCAAAAAGCGAACTGCAAACCGCAAACCGCAGACCGCAAACCACAAACCGTAAACTACACAGTAATAACTGCAAACTGCAGACTGACAACTGCAACTGCAAATTGCGATCTGCAAACTGCAAACATTAAACTCCTAACTGCTAACTGCAAACTGCAACTGAAATGTGCGAACGGAAAACTGCGAAATTCAAATCTACTAACAGCCAAAAACAAACTCCTAACTGCACACTGCAAACTGCAAACTGCAACCTGCAAACTACAAACTTTTGGCTGTTACTTGAGAACTGCAAACTGCGAACTGCAAAATGCGAAGTGCAAACTGCGAACTGCGAACAGCGAACTACAAGCTGCAAACTGCAAAAAGCGAACCTACGAACTCTGAACAGTAAACTGCGAATTGCAAACTGAGAACTGCGAACAGAAAACTGTGAACTGCAAACTGAGAACTACGCACTGCAAACTGCAAACTTTGAACTGCGAACTCTAAACAGTAAACTGCGAATTGCAAACTGAGAACTGCGAACAGAAAACTGTGAACTGCAAACTGAGAACTACGCACTGCAAACTGCAAACTTTGAACTGCGAACTACAAATTGTGAACTGCAAATTGCATTCTCAGAACTGCGATGTGCGAAAAGCGAAATGCGAACAGCAAACTGCTCACTGCAACCTGCGAACTGTAAACTGCAAACTACGAACTGCGTGGTTTTAATTGCGAACTGAAAACTGCGATTCGTAAACCGAAAACCGAAATCCGCAAACGACAATTTGCGATTTACGAACTGCGAACTTCAAACTGCAACTGAAACTGCGAACCGCAAAACGCAATCCGCATACCATAAACATTCTACCGCAAACTGCGATATGCGAACTAATTAATTGCCTAATTGCCTGCATTTTTGCCTAATTTCCTGCCTGCCTAATTGCCTGCCTAATTGCCTGCTAAATTAACTGCCTAATTGCCTGCCTAATTAACTGCCTAATTGCCTGAATATTTGCCTGACTGATTGCCTGCCTAATTAACTGCCTAATTGCTTGTCTAATTGCCAGCCTAATTTCCTGCCTAATTCTCTGCCTTACTGCCTGCCTAATTGCCTGCATAATTGCCTGCCTAATTTCCTGCTTAATTGCTTGCCTAATTAACTGCCTAATAGCCTACCTTATTAACTGCCTAACTGCCTGCCTAAATACCTGCCTAACTGCCTGCCTATTTGCCTGCTTGATTGCCTGCCTAATTGCCTGCCTAATTAACTACCTAAATACCTGTCGAATTGCCTACCTGCCTAATTGCCTGCCTGCCTAATTGCCTGTTTAATTAACGGCCTAATTGCAAGGCCTAATAAACTGCCTAATAAACTGCCTAATTAACTGCCTTCCTAATTGCCTGCCTGCCTAAGTAACTTCCTGCCTAAATGCTTGCCTTTCTGCTTGCCTAATTACTTGCCTAATTGCCTCCTTAATTGCCTGCCTAATTGCTTGCCTTATTAGCTGCGTAATTGCTTGCCTAATTAACTGCCTTATTGCCTGCCTGAATAACTGCTTAATGGCTTGCCTAATTATCTGCCTGCCTAATTAACTACTTAATTGCCTTCCTAATTAACTGCCTAATTGCCTGCTTTATTACCTGCATTACTACCTGCCTAATTGCTGGCCTAATTAACTGCCTAATTAACTGCCTTACTGCCTGCCTAATTGCCTGCCTAATTATCTGCCTAATTGCCTGCCTTATTGCCTGCCTAATTGCTTGCCTAATTGTCTGCCTAATTACCTGCGTAATTGCCTGCCTAATTATTTGCCTAATTGCCTGCTTAATTAACAGCCTTACTGCCTGCCTAATTGCATGCCTGCCTAATTGCCTGCCTAAATAACTGCCTAAAAATGCCTAATTGCCTGCCTAAATAACTGCCTAAATTTCTGCCTTATTGCCTGCCTAATTATTTGCCTGCCTAATTGCCTGCCTAATTAACTGCCTAATTGCCTGCCTATCTGCTTAATTGCCAGCCTAATTGCTTGCCTAATTGCCTGTCCAATTGCCTGCCTAATTATCTACCTAATGGCCTGCCTAATTAACTAACTTATTGCCTTCCTAATTGCCTGCCTAAATGCTAGCCTAAAATACTGCCTTATTGCCTGCCTAAATGCTTGCCTAATTAACTGCCTTATTGCCTGCCTAATTGCCTGCTCTATTGCCTGCCTTATTAACTGCCTAATTAACTACCTAATTGCCTGCCTAATTAACTGCCTAATTGCCTGCCTAATTAACTGCCTTAAAGTGCCTAATTGCCTGCCTAAACAACTGCCTAATTTCCTGCCTTATTGCCTGCCTTATTGCTTGCCTGCCTAATTGCCTGCCTAATTAACTGCCTAATTACCTGCCTAATTGCCTGCCTAATTGCCTGTTTAACTATCTGCTTAATTGCCTGCCTAATTGCTTGCCTAATTGTCTGCCTAATTACCGGCCTTATTGCCTCCCTAATTAACTGCCTAATTGCCTGCCTAATTATCTGCCTAATTGCCTGCCTAATTAACAACCTTACTGCCTGCCTAATTGCATGTCTGGCTAATTGCCTGCCTAATTAACTGCCTTAAAGTGACTAATTGCCTGCTTAAATAACTGCCTAATTTCCTGCCTTATTGCCTGCCTAATTGCTTGCCTGCCTAATTGCCTGCCTAATTAACTGTCTAATTGCCTGCCTAACTATCTGCTTAATTGCCTGCCTAATTGCTTGCCTAATTGCCTGTCCAATTGTTTGCCTAATTATCTGTCTAATTGCCTGCCTAATAAACTACCTTATTGCCTGCCTCATTGCCAGCCTAAATGCTAGCCTAATTAACTGCCTTATTGCCTGCCTAATTGCCTGCCTAATTAACTGCCTAATTGCCTGCCTAATTATCTGCTTATTGCCTGCCTTATTAACTGCCTAATTAACTGCCTAATTGCCTGCCTATTTAACTGCTTAATTAAATGCCTAATTGCCTGCCTAATTAACTGTCTAATTGCCTGCCTAATTATCTGCTTAATTGCTTGCCTAATTGCTTGCCTAATTGCCTGTCCAATTGCCTGCCTAATTATCTGCCTAATTGCCTGCCTAACTAACTACCTAATTGCCTGCCTAATTGCCTGCCTAATTGCTTGCCTAATTAACTGAATAATTGCCTGTCTAATTGCCTGCCTAATTAACTGCCTAATTAACTGCCTTACTGCCTGCCTAATTGCCTGCCTAATTATCTGCCTAATTGCCTGCCTTATTGCCTGCCTAATTGCTTGCCTAATTGTCTGCCTAATTACCTGCCTAATTGCCTGCCTAATTAAATGCCTAATTGCCTGCCTATTTAACTGCTTTATTAACTGCCTAATTGCCTGCCTTATTAACTGGCTAATTGCCTGCCTAATTAACTGCCAAATTGCCTGCCTAATTAACTGCCTAATTGAATGCCTAATTTACTGCCTAATTGCCTGCCTCATTGCCTGCCTAATTAACTTTCTAATTTCCTGCCTTATTGCCTGCCTAATTGCCTGCCTAATTAACTGCCTAATTGCCTGCCTAACTATCTGCTTAATTGCCTGCCTTATTGCTTGCCTAATTGCCTGTCCAATTGCCTGCCTAATTATCTGCCTAATTGCCTGCCTAATTAACTACCTTATTGCCTGCTTAATTGCCTGCCTAAATGCAAGCCTAATTAACTGCCTTATTGCCTGCCTAATTGCCTGCTCTATTGCCTGCCTTATTAACTGTCAAATTAACTGCTTATTTGCTTCCTAATTAACTGCCTAATTGCCTGCCTAATTAACTGCCTAATTGCCTGCCTAATTAACTGCCTAATTGACTGCCTAATTGCCTGCCTGCCTAATTGCCTGCCTAATTAACTGCCTTAAAGTGTCTAAATGCCTGCCTAAATAACTGCCTAATTTCCTGCCTTATTGCCTGCCTAGGTGCTTGCCTGCCTAATTGCCTGCCTAATTAACTGCCTAATTGCCTGCCTAATTAACTGCCTAATTGCCAGCCTAACTATCTGCTTAATTGCCTGCATAATTGCTTGCCTAATTGCATGTACAATTGCCAGCCTAATTATCTGCCAAATTGCCTGCCTAATTAACTACCTTATTGCCTGCCTAATTGCCTGCCTAAATGCTAGCCTAATTAACTGCCTTATTGCCTGCCTAATTGCCTGCTCTATTGCCTGCCTTATTAACTGCCTAATTAACTTCCTAATTGCCTGCCTAATTGCCTGCCTAATTGCCTGTCTAATTGCCTCCCTAATTAACTGCCTAATTGCCTGCCTAATTGTCTGCCTAATTAACAGCCTTACTGCCTGCCTAATTGCATGCCTGGCTAATTGCCTGCCTAATTAACTGCCTTAAAGTGCCTAATTGCCTGCTTAAATTACTGCCTAATTTCCTGCCTTATTGACTGTCTAATTGCTTGCCTGCCTAATTGCCTGCCTAATTAACTGTCTAATTGCCTGCCTAACTATCTGCTTAATTGCCTGCCTAATTGCTTGCCTAATTGCCTGTCCAATTGTTTGCCTAATTATCTGCCTAATTAACTACCTTATTGCCTGCCTCATTGCCAGCCTAAATGCTAGCCTAATTAACTGCCTTATTGCCTGCCTAATTGCCTGCCTAATTAACTGCCTAATTGCCTGCCTAATTATCAGCTTATTGCCTGCCTTATTAACTGCCTAATTAATTACCTAATTGCCTGCCTAATTAACTGCCTAATTGTTTGCCTAATTAACTGCCTAATTGCCTGCCTTATTTACTGCCTAATTGACTGCCTAATAGCCTGCCTCATTGCCTGCCTAATAAACTGCCTAATTGCCTGCCTAATTAACTGTCTAATTGCCTGCCTAACTATCTGTTTAATTGCCTGCCTAATTGCTTGCCTTATTGCCTGCCTCATAGCCTGCCTAATTAACAGCCTAATTTCCTGCCTTATTGCCTGCCTAATTGCCTGCCTAATTAAATGCCTAATTGCCTGCCTATTTAACTGTTTATTTAACTGCCTAATTGCCTGCCTTATTAAATGCCTAATTGCCTGCCTAATTATCTGCTTATTGCCTGCCTAATTGCTTGCCTAATTGCCTGTCCAATTGCCTGCCTAATTAACTGCCTAATTGCCTGCCTAATTAACTGCTTAATTGCCTGCCTAATTAACTACCTAATTGCCTGCCTAATTGCCTGCCTAAATGCTTGCCTAATTAACTGCCTTATTGCCTGCCTAATTGCATGCTTAATTAACTGCCTAATTGCCTGCCTAATTAACTGCCTAATTAACTGCCTTACTGCCTGCCTAATTGCCTGCCTAATTATCTGCCTAATTGCCTGCCTTATTGCCTGCCTAATTGCTTGCCTAATTGTCTGCCTAATTACCTGCCTAATTGCCTCCCTAATTAACTGCCTAATTGCCTGCCTAATCATCTGCCTAATTGCCTGCCTAATTAACAGCCTTACTGCCTGCCTAATTGCAAGCCTGCCTAATTGCCTGCCTAATGAACTGCCTAAAAATGCCTAATTGCCTGCCTAATTAACTGCCTAATTTTCTGCCTTATTGCCTGCCTAATTGCTTGCCTGCCTAATTGCCTGCCTAACTAACTGCCTAATTGCCTGCCCAACTATCTGCTTAATTGCCAGCCTAATTGCTTGCCTAATTGCCTGTACAATTGCCTGCCTAATTATCTGCCTAATGGCCTGCCTTATTACCTAACTTATTGCCTGCCTAATTGCCTGCCTAAATGCTAGCCTAAAAAACTGCCTTATTGCCTGCCTAAATGCTTGCCTAATAAACTGCCTTATAGCCTGCCTAATTGTCTGCTCTATTGACTGCCTAATTAACTGCCTAATTGCCTGCCTAATTAACTGCCTAATTGCCTGCCTAATTAACTGCCTAATTGCCTGCCTAATTAACTGTCTAATTTCCTGCCTTATTGCCTGCCTGATTGCCTGCCTAATTAACTGCCTAATTAACTGCCTAATTGCCTGCCTATTTAACTGCTTAATTAAATGCCTAATTGCCTGCCTAATTGCCTGCCTAATTGCCTGCCTAATTATCTGCTTAATTGCTTGCCTAATTGCCTGCATAATTGCCTGTCCAATTGCCAGCCTAATTATCTGCCTAATTGCCTGCCTAATTAACTACCTAATTGCCTGCCTAATTGCCTGCCTAAATGCTTGCCTAATTAAATGCCTTATTGCCTACCTAATTGCCTGCTTAATTGCTTTCCTAATTAACTGAATAATTGCCTGTCTAATTGCCTGCTTAATTAACTGCCTAATTGCCTGCCTAATTAACTGCCTAATTAACTGCTTTATTGCCTGCTAAATAAATGCCTAATTGTCTGCCTAATTAAATGACTAAATGCCTGCCTAAATAACTGCCTAACTGCCTGCCTATTTGCCTGCCTAATTTCCTGCCTAATTAAATGCCTTATTGCATGCCTAATTGCCTGCCTAATTAACTGCCTAATTGCCTGCTTAAATTCCTGTCTAATTGACTGCCTTATTGACTGCCAAATTGTTTGCCTAATTTACTACCTAATTGCGTGCCTAATTACCTGCCTAATCGCCTGCCTAATTGCCTTCCTATTTGCCTGCATAATTACCTACCAAATTGCCTGCTTTCCTAATTAACTGCTTAATTTCCTGCCTAATTGCCTGCCTGCCTAATTACCCGCTTAATAGCCTGCCTAATTAGGGGCCTAATTAACTGCCTAATTTCCTGCCTAATTGCTTGCCTGCCTAATTGCTTGCCTAATTAACTGCCAAATTGCCAGCCTAATTTACTGCCTAATTGCCTGTCTAATTGCCTGCTTAATTGCCTGCCTAAATATCTGCCTAGTTGACTGCCTAATTGCCTGCCTAATTAACTGCCTAATTTCCTGCCTTATTGCCTGCCTAATTGCCTGCCTAATTAACTGCCTAATTGCCTGCCTAATTAACTGCCTAATTAACTGCCTGATTGCCTGCCTATCTGCTTAATTGCCTGCCTAATTGCCTGTCCAATTGCCTGCTTAATTATCTGCCTAATTGCCTGCCTAATTAACTACCTTATTGCCTGCCTAATTGCCTGCCTAAATGCTACCCTAATTAACTGTCTTATTGCCTGCCTAATTAAATGCCTAATTGCCTGCCTATTTAACTGCTTAATTAACTGCCTAATTGCCTGCCTAATTAACTGCCTAATTGCCTGCCTAATTAACTGCCTAATTTCCTGCCTAATTGCCTGCCTAATTGCCTGCCTAATTAACTGCCTAATTGCCTGCCTAATTAAATGCCTAATTGCCTGCCTAATTAAATGCTTAATTGCCTGCCTATTTAACTGCTTAATTAACTGCCTAATTGCCTGCCTAATTAACTGCCTAATTGCCTGCCTAATTAACTGCCTAATTTCCTGCCTAATTGCCTGCCTAATTGCCTGCCTAATTAACTGCCTAATTGCCTGCCTCATTAAATGCCTAATTGCCTGCCTATTTAACTGCTTAATTAACTGCCTAATTGCCTGCCTAATTAACTGCCTAATTGCCTGCCTAATTATCTGTTTTTGCCTGCCTAATTGCTTGCCTAATTGCCTGTCCAATTGCCTGCCTAATTAACTGCCTAATTGCCTGCCTAATTAACTGCCTAATTGCCTGCCTAATTAACTACCTAATTGCCTGCCTAATTGCCTGCCTAAATGCTTGCCTAATTAACTGCCTTATTGCATGCCTAATTGCCTGCTTAATTGCTTGCCTAATTAACTGACTTATAGCCTGTCTAATTGCCTGCTTAATTAACTACCTAATTGCCTGCCTAATTAACTGCCTTACTGCCTGCCTAATTAACTGCTTAATTGCCTGCCTAACTATCTGCTTAATTGCCTGCCTTATTGCTTGCCTAATTGCCTGTCCAATTGCCTGCCTAATTATCTGCCTAATTGCCTGCCTAATTAACTACCTTATTGCCTGCTTAATTGCCTGCCTAAATGCAAGCCTAATTAACTGCCTTATTGCCTGCCTAATTGCCTGCTCTATTGCCTGCCTTATTAACTGCCAAATTAACAGCTTATTTGCTTCCTAATTAACTGTCTATTGCCTGCCTAATTAACTGCCTAATTGCCTGCCTAATTAACTGCCTAATTGACTGCCTAATTGCCTGCCTGCCTAATTGCCTGCCTAATTAACTGCCTTAAAGTGCCTAATTGCCTGCCTAAATAACTGCCTAATTTCCTGCCTTATTGCCTGCCTAGGTGCTTGCCTGCCTAATTGCCTGCCTAACTATCTGTTTAATTGCCTGCATAATTGCTTGCCTAATTGCCTGTCCAATTGCCTGCCTAATTATCTGCCTAATTGCCTGCCTAATTAACTACCTTATTGCCTGCCAAATTGCCTGCCTAAATGCTAGCCTAATTAACTGCCTTATTGCCTGCCTAATTGCCTGCTCTATTGCCTGCCTTATTAACTGCCTAATTAACTACCTAATTGCCTGCCTAATTAACTGCCTAATTGCCTGCCTAATTAACTGCCTTAAAGTGCCTAAATGCCTGCCTAAATAACTGCCTAATTTCCTGCCTTATTGCCTGCCTTATTGCTTGCCTGCCTAATTGCCTGCCTAATTAACTGCCTAATTGCCTGCCTAATTACCTGCCTAATTGCCTCCCTAATTAACTGCCTAATTGTCTGCCTAATTATCTGCCTAATTGCCTGCCTAATTAACAGCCTTACTGCCTGCCTAATTGCATGCATGGCTAATTGCCTGCCTAATTAACTGCCTTAAAGTGCCTAATTGCCTGCCTAAATAACTGCCTAATTTCCTGCCTTATTGCCTGCCTAATTGCTTGCCTGCCTATTTGCTTGCCTAATTGCCTGTCCAATTGTTTGCCTAATTATCTGCCTAATTGCCTGCCTAATTAACTACCTTATTGCCTGCCTCATTGCCAGCCTAAATGCTAGCCTAATTAACTGCCTTATTGCCTGCCTAATTGCCTGCCTAATTAACTGCCTAATTGCCTGCCTAATTATCTGCTTATTGCCTGCCTTATTAACTGCCTAATTAACTACCTAATTGCCTGCCTAATTAACTGCCTAATTGCCTGCCTAATTAACTGCCTAATTGCCTGCCTTATTTACTGCCTAATTGACTGCCTAATTGCCTGCCTCATTGCCTGCCTAATAAACAGCCTAATTGGCTGCCTAATTAACTGCTAATTGCCTGCCTAACTATCTGCTTAATTGCCTGCCTAATTGCTGGCCTAATTGCCTGCCTCATTGCCTGCCTAATTAACTGCCTAATTACCTGCCTTATTGCCTGCCTAATTGCCTGCCTAATTAACTGCCTAATTGCCTGCCTAATTAACTGCCTAATTGCCTGCCTAAATAACTACCTAATTTCCTGCCTTATTGCCTGCCTAATTGCCTGCCTAATTAACTGCCTAATTGCCTGCCTAATTATCTGCTAATTGCCTGCCTTATTAACTGCCTAATTAACTACCTAATTGCCTGCCTAATTAACTGCCTAATTGCCTGCCTAATTAACTGCCTAATTGCCTGCCTTATTTACTGCCTAATTGACTGCCTAATTGCCTGCCTCATTGCCTGCCTAATAAACTGCCTAATTGCCTGACTAATTAACTGTCTAATTGCCTGCCTAACTATCTGCTTAATTGCCTGCTTAATTGCTTGCCTAATTGCCTGCCTCATTGCCTGCCTAATTAACTGCCTAATTGCCTGCCTATTTAACTGCTTTATTAACTGCCTAATTGCCTGCCTTATTAACTGGCTAATTGCCTGCCTAATTAACTGCCAAATTGCCTGCCTAATTAACTGCCTAATTAACTGCCTAATTGCCTGCCTAATTAACTGCCTTATTGCCTGCCTAATTGCCTGCTTAATTGCTTGCCTAATTAACTGACTAATAGCCTGTCTATTTGCCTGCTTAATTAACTGCCTTATTAACTGCCTAATTAACTACCTAATTGCCTGCCTAATTAACTGCCTAATTGCCTGCCTAATTATCTGCCTAATTGCCTGCCTTATTGCCTGCCTAATTGCTTGCCTAATTGTCTGCCTAATTACCTGCCTAATTGCCTGCCTAATTAAATGCCTAATTGCCTGCCTATTTAACTGCTTTATTAACTGCCTAATTGCCTGCCTTATTAACTGGCTAATTGCCTGCCTAATTAACTGCCAAATTGCCTGCCTAATTAACTGCCTAATTGACTGCCTAATTTACTGCCTAATTGACTGCCTAATTGCCTGCCTTATTGCCTGCCTAATTAACTTTCTAATTTCCTGCCTTATTGCCTGCCTAATTGCCTGCCTAATTAACTGATTAATTGCCTGCCTAACTATCTGCTTAATTGCCTGCCTTATTGCTTGCCTAATTGCCTGTCCAATTGCCTGCCTAATTATCTGCCTAATTGCCTGCCTAATTAACTACCTTATTGCCTGCTTAATTGCCTGCCTAAATGCAAGCCTAATTAACTGCCTTATTGCCTGCCTAATTGCCTGCTCTATTGCCTGCCTTATTAACTGCCAAATTAACTGCTTATTTGCTTCCTAATTAACTGCCTAATTGCCTGCCTAATTAACTGCCTAATTGCCTGCCTAATTAACTGCCTAATTGACTGCCTAATTGCCTGCCTGCCTAATTGCCTGCCTAATTAACTGCCTTAAAGTGTCTAATTGCCTGCCTAAATAACTGCCTAATTTCCTGCCTTATTGCCTGCCTAGGTGCTTGCCTGCCTAATTGCCTGCCTAATTAACTGCCTAATTGCCTGCCTAATTAACTGCCTAATTGCCTGCCTAACTATCTGCTTAATTGCCTGCATAATTGCTTGCCTAATTGCATGTACAATTGCCAGCCTAATTATCTGCCTAATTGCCTGCCTAATTAACTACCTTATTGCCTGCCTAATTGCCTGCCTAAATGCTAGCCTAATTAACTGCCTTATTGCCTGCCTAATTGCCTGCTCTATTGCCTGCCTTATTAACTGCCTAATTAACTTCCTAATTGCCTGCCTAATTGCCTGCCTAATTGCCTGCCTAATTGCCTGTCTAATTGCCTCCCTAATTAACTGCCTAATTGCCTGCCTAATTATCTGCCTAATTAACAGCCTTACTGCCTGCCTAATTGCATGCCTGGCTAATTGCCTGCCTAATTAACTGCCTTAAAGTGCCTAATTGCCTGCTTAAATAACTGCCTAATTTCCTGCCTTATTGCCTGCCTAATTGCTTGCCTGCCTAATTGCCTGCCTAATTAACCATCTTATTGCCTGCCTAACTATCTGCTTAATTGCCTGCCTAATTGCTTGCCTAATTGCCTGTCCAATTGTTTGCCTAATTATCTGCCTAATTAACTACCTTATTGCCTGCCTCATTGCCAGCCTAAATGCTAGCCTAATTAACTGCCTTATTGCCTGCCTAATTGCCTGCCTAATTAACTGCCTAATTGCCTGCCTTATTAACTGCCTAATTAATTACCTAATTGCCTGCCTAATTAACTGCCTAATTGTTTGCCTAATTAACTGCCTAATTGCCTGCCTTATTTACTGCCTAATTGACTGCCTAATTGCCTGCCTCATTGCCTGCCTAATAAACTGCCTAATTTCCTGCCTAATTAACTGTCTAATTGCCTGCCTAACTTTCTGCTTAATTGCCTGCCTAATTGCTTGCCTTATTGCCTGCCTCATTGCCTGCCTAATTAACAGCCTAATTTCCTGCCTTATTGCCTGCCTAATTGCCTGCCTAATTAAATGCCTAATTGCCTGCCTATTTAACTGCTTAATTAACTGCCTAATTGCCTGCCTTATTAAATGCCTAATTGCCTGCCTAATTATCTGCTTATTGCCTGCCTAATTGCTTGCCTAATTGCCTGTCCAATTGCCTGCCTAATTAACTGCCTAATTGCCTGCCTAATTAACTGCTTAATTGCCTGCCTAATTAACTACCTAATTGCCTGCCTAATTGCCTGCCTAAATGCTTGCCTAATTAACTGCCTTATTGCCTGCCTAATTGCATGCTTAATTAACTGCCTAATTGCCTGCCTAATTAACTGCCTTATTAACTGCCTTACTGCCTGCCTAATTGCCTGCCTAATTATCTGCCTAATTGCCTGCCTTATTGCCTGCCTAATTGCTTGCCTAATTGTCTGCCTAATTACCTGCCTAATTGCCTCCCTAATTAACTGCCTAATTGCCTGCCTAATCATCTGCCTAATTGCCTGCCTAATTAACAGCCTTACTGCCTGCCTAATTGCAAGCCTGCCTAATTGCCTGCCTAATGAACTGCCCAAAAATGCCTAATTGCCTGCCTAATTAACTGCCTAATTTTCTGCCTTATTGCCTGCCTAATTGCTTGCCTGCCTAATTGCCTGCCTAATTAACTGCCTAATTGCCTGCCTAACTATCTGCTTAATTGCCAGCCTAATTGCTTGCCTAATTGCCTTTACAATTGCCTGCCTAATTATCTGCCTAATGGCCTGCCTAATTAACTAACTTATTGCCTGCCTAATTGCCTGCCTAAATGCTAGCCTAAAAAACAGCCTTATTGCCTGCCTAAATGCTTGCCTAATAAACTGCCTTATAGCCTGCCTAATTGTCTGCTCTATTGACTGCCTAATTAACTGCCTAATTGCCTGCCTAATTAACTGCCTAATTGCCTGCCTAATTAACTGCCTAATTGCCTGCCTAATTAACTGTCTAATTTCCTGCCTTATTGCCTGCCTAATTAACTGCCTAATTAACTGCCTAATTGCCTGCCTATTTAACTGCTTAATTAAATGCCTAATTGCCTGCCTAATTGCCTGCCTAATTGCCTGCCTAATTATCTGCTTAATTGCTTGCCTAATTGCCTGCCTAATTGCCTGTCCAATTTGCCAGCCTAATTATCTGCCTAATTGCCTGCCTAATTAACTACCTAATTGCCTGCCTAATTGCCTGCCTAAATGCTTGCCTAATTAAATGCCTTATTGCCTGCCTAATTGCCTGCTTAATTGCTTTCCTAATTAACTGAATAATTGCCTGTCTAATTGCCTGCTTAATTAACTTCCTAATTAACTGCCTAATTAACTGCCTTACTGCCTGCCTAATTGCCTGCCTAATTTCCTGCCAAATTGCCTGCGTGCCTAATTAACTGCTTAATTGCCTGCTTAATAAACTTCCTTAATGACTGCCTAATTAACTGCCTAATTAACTGCTTTATTGCCTGCTAAATAAATGCCTAATTGTCTGCCTAATTAAATGACTAAATGCCTGCCTAAATAACTGCCTAACTGCCTGCCTATTTGCCTGCCTAATTTCCTGCCTAATTAAATGCCTAACTTGCATGCCTAATTGCCTGCCTAATTAACTGCCTAATTGCCTGCTTAAATTCCTGCCTAATTGACTGCCTTATTGACTGCCAAATTGTTTGCCTAATTTACTACCTAATTGCGTGCCTAATTACATGCCTAATCGCCTGCCTAATTGCCTTCCTATTTGCCTGCATAATTACCTACCAAATTGCCTGCTTGCCTAATTAACTGCTTAATTTCCTGCCTAATTGCCTGCCTGCCTAATTACCCGCTTATTAGCCTGCCTAATTAGGGGAAAATTAACTGCCTAATTGCCTGCCTAATTGCTTGCCTGCCTAATTGCTTGCCTAATTAACTGCCAAATTGTCAGCCTAATTTACTGTCTAATGCCTGCTTAATTGCCTGCCTAATTATCTGCCTAGTTGACTGCCTAATTGCCTGCCTAATTAACTGCCTAATTTCCTGCCTTTATTGCCTGCCTAATTGCCTGCCTAATTAACTGCCTAATTGCCTGCCTAATTAACTGCCTAATTAACTGCCTGATTGCCTGCCTAACTATCTGCTTAATTGCCTGCCTAATTGCTTGCCTAATTGCCTGTCCAATTGCCTGCCTAATTATCTGCCTAATTGCCTGCCTAATTAACTACCTTATTGCCTGCCTAATTGCCTGCCTAAATGCTACCCTAATTAACTGCCTTATTGCCTGCCTAATTGCCTGCTCTATTGCCTGCCTTATTAACTGCCTAATTAACTGCCTAATTGCCTGCCTAATTAACTGCCTAATTGCCTGCCTAATTAAATGCCTAATTGCCTGCCTAATTAACTGACTAATTGACTGCCTAATTAACTGCCTAATTGACTGCCTAATTGCCTGCCCTCATTGCCTACCTAATTAACTGCCTAATTTCCTGCCTAATTGCCTGCCTAATTGCCTGCCTAATTAACTGCCTAATTGCCTGCCTAATTAAATGCCTAATTGCCTGCCTATTTAACTGCTTAATTAACTGCCTAATTGCCTGCCTAATTAACTGCCTAATTGCCTGCCTAATTATCTGTTTTTGCCTGCCTAATTGCTTGCCTAATTGCCTGTCCAATTGCCTGCCTAATTAACTGCCTAATTGCCTGCCTAATTAACTGCCTAATTGCCTGCCTAATTAACTACCTAATTGCCTGCCTAATTGCCTGCCTAAATGCTTGCCTAATTAACTGCCTTATTGCCTGCCTAATTGCCTGCTTAATTGCTTGCCTAATTAACTGACTTATAGCCTTCTAATTGCCTGCTTAATTAACTACCTAATTGCCTGCCTAATTAACTGCCTTACTGCCTGCCTAATTTCCTGCCTAATTGCCTGCCTAATTATCTGCCTAATTGCCTGCCTTATTGCCTGCCTAATTGCTTGCCTAATTGTCTGCCTAATTACCTGCCTAATTGCCTCCCTAATTAGCTGCCTAATTGCCTGCCTAATTAACAGCCTTACTGCCTGCCTAATTGCATGCCTGCCTAATCGACTGCCTATTTAACTGCCTTAAAGTGCCTAATTGCCTGCCTAATTAACTGCCTAATTTCCTGCCTTATTGCCTGCCTAATTGCCTGCCTAATTAACTGCCTAATTGCCTGCCTAATTAAATGCCTAATTGCCTGCCTATTTAACTGCTTAATTAACTGCCTAATTGCCTGCCTAATTAACTGCCTAATTGCCTGCCTAATTATCTGTTTTTGCCTGCCTAATTGCTTGCCTAATTGCCTGTCCAATTGCCTGCCTAATTAACTGCCTTATTGCCTGCCTAATTGCCTGCTTAATTGCTTGCCTAATTAACTGACTTATAGCCTGTCTAATTGCCTGCTTAATTAACTACCTAATTGCATGCCTAATTAACTGCCTTACTGCCTGCCTAATTTCCTGCCTAATTGCCTGCCTAATTAACTGCCTAATTGCCTGCCTAACGTTCTGCTTAATTGCCTGCCTAATTGCTTGCCTAATTGCCTGTCCAATTGCCTGCCTAATTATCTGCCTAATTGCCTGCCTAATTAACTACCTTATTGCCTGCCTAATTGCCTGCTCTATTGCCTGCCTTATTTACTGCCTAATTAACTGCCTAATTGCCTGCCTAATTGCCTGCCTAATTAACTGCCTAATTGCCTGCCTAATTAACTGCCTAATTGACTGCCTAATTGCCTGCCTCATTGCCTGCCTAATTAACTGCCTAATTTCCTGCCTTATTGCCTGCCTAATTGCCTGCCTAATTAACTGCCTAATTGCCTGCCTAATTAAATGCCTAATTGCCTGCCTATTTAACTGCTTTATTAACTGCCTAATTGCCTGCCTTATTAATTGCCTAATTGCCTGCCTAATTATCTGCTTATTGCCTCCCTAATTGCTTGCCTAATTGTCTGCCTAATTACCTGCATAATTGCCTCCCTAATTAACTGCCTAATTGCCTGCCTAATTATCTGCCTAATTGCCTGCCTAATTAACAGCCTTACTGCCTGCCTAATTGCATGCCTGCCTAATTGCCTGCCTAATTAACTGCCTTAAAGTGCCTAATTGCCTGCCTAAATAACTGCCTAATTTCCTGCCTTATTGCCTGCCTAATTGCTCGCCTGCCTAATTGCCTGCCTAATAACCTGCCTAATTGCCTGCCTAATTCCCTGCCTAACTATCTGCTTAATTGCCTGCCTATATGCTTGCCTAATTGTCTGCCTAATTACCTTGCTAATTGCCTCCCTAATTAACTGCCTTAAAGTGCCTAATTGCCTGCCTAATTAACTGCCTAATTTCCTGCCTTATTGCCTGCCTAATTGCCTGCTTAATTAACTGCCTAATTGCCTGCCTAATTAACTGCTTAATTGCCTGCCTTACTATCTGCTTAATTGCCTGCCTAATTGCTTGCCTAATTGCCTGTCCAATTGCCTGCCTAATTATCTGCCTAATTGCCTGCTTAATTAACTACCTTATTGCCTGCCTAATTGCATGTCTAAATGCTAGCCTAATTAACTGCCTTATTGCCTGCCTAATTGCCTGCTCTACTGCCTGCCTAATTATCTGCCTAATTGCCTGCCTAATTAACTGCCTAATTGACTGCCTAATTTACTGCCTAATTGACTGCCTAATTGCCTGCCTCATTGCCTGCCTAATTAACTGCCTAATTTCCTGCCTTATTGCCTGCCTAATTGCCTGCCTAATTAACTGCCTAATTGCCTGCCTAATTAAATGCCTAATTGCCTGCCTATTTAACTGCTTTATTAACTGCCTAATTGCCTGCCTTATTGCCTGCCTAATTAACTGCCTAATTGCCTGCCTAATTCCCTGCCTAACTATCTGCTTAATTGCCTGCCTAATTGCTTGCCTAATTGTCTGCCTAATTATTAGGCTAATTGCCTCCCTAATTAACTGCCTAATTGCCTGCCTAATTAACAGCCTTACTGCCTGCCTAATTGCATGCCTGCCTAATTGACTGCCTAATTAACTGCCTTAAAGTGCCTAATTGCCTGCCTAAATAACTGCCTAATTTCCTGTCTTATTGCCTGCCTAATTGCTTGCCTGCCTAATTGCCTGCCTAATTAACTGCCTAATTGCCTGCCTAATTGCCTGCCTAATTAACTGCCTAATTGCCTGCCTAATTGCCTGCTTAATAGCCTGCCTAACTATCTGCTTAATTGCCTGCCTAATTGCTTGCCTTATTGCCTGCCTAATTGCCTGCTCTATTGCCTGCCTTATTAACTGCCTAATTAACTACCTAATAGCCTGCCTTATTAACTGCCTAATTGCCTGCCTAATTAACTGCCTTAAAGTGCCTAATTGCCTGCCTAAATAACTGCCTTATTTCCTTCCTTATTGCCTGCCTAATTGCTTGCCTGCCTAATTAACTGCCTAATTGCCTGCCTAATTAACTGATAAATTGCCTGCCTAACTATCTGCTTAATTGCCTGCCTTATTGCTTGCCTAATAGCCTGCCTTATTAACTACCTTATTGCCTGCTTAATTGCCTGCCTAAATGCAAGCCTAATTAACTGCCTTATTGCCTGCCTAATTGCCTGCTCTATTGCCTGCCTTATTAATGCCAAATTAACAGCTTATTTGCTTCCTAATTAACTGCCTAATTGCCTGCCTAATTAACTGCCTAATTGCCTGCCTAATTGACTGCCTAATTGACTGCCTAATTGCCTGCCTGCCTAATTGCCTGCCTAATTAACTGCCTTAAAGTGCCTAATTGCCTGCCTAAATAACTGCCTAATTTCCTGCCTTATTGCCTTCCTAGGTGCTTGCCTGCCTAATTGCCTGCCTAGTTAACTGCCTAAATGCTAGCCTAATTAACTGCCTTATTGCCTGCCTAATTGCCTGCTCTATTGCCTGCCTTATTAACTGCCTAATTAACTACCTAATTGCCTGCCTAATTAACTGCCTAATTGCCTGCCTAATTAACTACCTTAATGCCTGCCTAATTGCCTGCCTAATTGCCTGCCTAAATGCTAGCCTAATTAACTGCCTTATTGCCTGCCTAATTGCCTGCTCTATTGCCTGCCTTATTAACTGCCTAATTAAATACCTAATTGCCTGCCTAATTAACTGCCTAATTGCCTGCCTAATTAACTGCCTAATTGCCTTCCTATTTAACTGCCAAATTAACTGCCTAATTGACTGCCTTATTGCCTGCCTAATTGCCTGCTCTATTGCCTGCCTTATTAACTTCCTAATTAAATACCTAATTGCCTGCCTAACTATCTGCTTAATTGCCTGCCTTATTGCTTGCCTAATTGCCTGTCCAATTGCCTGCCTAATTATCTGCCTAATTGCCTGTCTTATTAACTACCTTATTGCCTGCTTAATTGCCTGCCTAAATGCAAGCCTAATTAACTGCCTTATTGCCTGCCTAATTGCCTGCTCTATTGCCTGCCTTATTAATGCCAAATTAACAGCTTATTTGCTTCCTAATTAACTGCCTGATTGCCTGCCTAATTAACTGCCTAATTGCCTGCCTAATTGACTGCCTAATTGCCTGCCTGCCTAATTGCCTGCCTAATTAACTGCCTTAAAGTGCCTAATTGCCTGCCTAAATAACTGCCTAATTTCCTGCCTTATTGCCTTCCTAGGTGCTTGCCTGCCTAATTGCCTGCCTAGTTAACTGCCTAACTGCCTAATTAACTGCCTAATTGTATGCCTAACTATCTGCTTAATTGCCTGCATAATTGCTTGCCTAATTGCCTGTCCAATTGTCTGCCTAATTAACTACCTTATTGCCTGCCTAATTGCCTGCCTAAATGCTAGCCTAATTAACTGCCTTATTGCCTGCCTAATTGCCTGCTCTATTGCCTGCCTTATTAACTGCCTAATTATCTACCTAATTGCCTGCCTAATTAACTGCCTAATTGCCTGCCTAATTAACTGCCTAATTGCCTTCCTATTTAACTGCCAAATTAACTGCCTAATTGACTGCCTAATTATCTGCCTAATTGCCTGCCTTATTGCTTGCCTAATTGCCCGCCTAATTATCTGCCTAATTGCCTACCTAATTGCCTGCCTAATTGCCAGCCTAATTGGTGCCTAATTGCCTGCCTAATTGCTGCCTAATTGCCTGCCTAATTGCCTGCCTAATAAACTGCCTAATTACCTGCGTAATTGCTTGTCTGCCTAATTGCCTGTCTAATTGCTTGTCTGCCTAATTGCCTGAAATACATACCACAACCCACAAACCACATACCATAAGCTTTATACAGCAAACTGCGAATTGCAAACTGCAAAATTATTTTACAAAAAGAAAACTGGAAGTTGCAATTCGCAATCCGCAAAACGCAACCGGCAATTTGCAAACTGCGAACTGCGAACATCACACTGCTAACTAACTGCAAACCGAAATCGCAAACCACAAACTTCAAACAGCAAACTGCGAACAAAAACCTGCAAACAGCGAACTACAAAATGCTGACTATTACCGGCGAACTGCCAAATACAAATTGCTACCTGCAAACCGAAAACCACAAACCGTAAACTACAAAGTTATAACTGCAAACTGCAAACTGACAACTGCAACTGCAAACTGCGAAATGCATACCTACTAACTGCGAACAGCAAACTTCGAACTGCACACTGCAAACTGCGAGCTGCAAATGCGAACTGCAAACGGAAATCCGATAACCACAAACCTAAAACCGCAAACCGAACACCTATAGTCCGCAAAGTGATATTTGCGATTTGCGAACAGCAAACTTCAAACTACGACTTAAACTGCGAACTGCAAACTGCCAATTGCGAAATGAAAACTGTGAACTGCAAACAGCGAACCGCAAACCACTAACCTCAAATATTTGCGTATTGCGAACAGCGAAATGCAAAATGCGAACTGCAAACTGCAAATGCAAACCGCAAACTGAAAACCGTATGCGGAAGTTTGGGATCTGCGAACTGCGAACTGTTAACCTCAAACTGCGAACAGCAAACAGCAATCCGCAAACCAAAAATCCAAAACCATTTACCGCAAACTACGAACTGCAAACTGCAAACTGCCTAATGCCAACTGCAAACCGCAAAACGCAAACAGAAAACTGAAATCTGCTAATGGCAAATTGCGAACTGCAAACTGTGAACTCTAAACTGCGACCAGCAATGTGCAAATTGCAAACTGTAAAATTCAAACTACGAACTGCATATTGCGAACTGCAAACTGATTAAAGCAAACTGCCAACTGCAAACCACAAAACTAAAACCGCAATCCGCAAACTGCAGAACGATAAACGAAAACGGCGATAGATGACGTCGAACAGCGAACTGTAAACGGCGAACTGCAAAGCTACAAACTGCAAATGCAAACAGCAATCCGCAAAGCACAAAATTTAAACAGCAAACTACAAACTGCAAACTCCCAACTGCGAACTGCAAACTGCAAAAAGCGAACCTACGAACTCTGAACAGTAAACTGCGAATTGCAAACTGAGAACTGCGAACAGAAAACTGTGAACTGCAAACTGAGAACTACGCACTGCAAACTGCAAACTTTGAACTGCGAACTCTGAACAGTAAACTGCGAATTGCAAACTGAGAACTGCGAACAGAAAACTGTGAACTGCAAACTGAGAACTACGCACTGCAAACTGCAAACTTTGAACTGCGAACTACAAATTGCGAACTGCAAAATGCATTCTCAGAACTGCGATGTGCGAAAAGCGAAATGCGAACAGCAAACTGCTCACTGCAACCTGCGAACTGTAAACTGCTAACTACGAACTGCGCGGTTTTAATTGCAAACTGAAAACTGCGATTCGTAAACCGCAAACCGATATCCGCAAACCACAAACTTCAAACTGCGAACTGCTAACTGTGAACTGCAAACTGTGAACTCTAAACTGCGACCTACAAACTACTGCAAACTGCAATTGCGAACAGCAAACCGCAAACGCAAAGCACAAAATTCAAACAGCAAATTGCTAACTGCAAATTGAAAACTGTAAACTGCAAACTAAGAACTACTATCTGCGAACTGCAAATTGAGAACTGCAAATATCAAAATGAAAACTACAACTGCAACACGTAAACCACATACCGCAAACTCGAACAGCAAACTGAAAACTGCAAAACGCAAAATGGAAACCGCAATTAACAATTTGCAAACTGCGATATGCGAACTTGCGAACAACGAACTGAAAAATGAGAAATGCGAAATGCGAACTGCAAACTGCAAAAAGCGAACTGCAAACCGCAAACCGCAGACCGCAAACCACAAACCGTAAACTACACAGTAATAACTGCAAACTGCAGACTGACAACTGCAACTGCAAATTGCGACCTGCAAACTGCAAACATTAAACTCCTAACTTCTAACTGCAAACTGCAACTGAAATGTGCGAACAGAAAACTGCGAAATTCAAATCTACTAACAGCCAAAAACAAACTCCTAACTGCACACTGCAAACTGCAAACTGCAACCTTCAAACTACAAACTTTTGGCTGTTACATGAGAACTGCAAACTGCGAACTGCAAAATGCGAAGTGCAAACTGCGAACTGCGAACAGCGAACTACAAGCTGCAAACCGCAAAAAGTAAAACTGCGAATTGCAAACAACAAAAACGCCAAATGCGTATATTTGCGCACTGCGAACTGCAAACTGCGAACTGAAAAACTGCTAACTTCATACTACGAACTGCAAATGCGAACTGAAAACGGCAATCAGCAAACCACAAACCATAAACCACAAACCAAAAACCGAAATCCGCAAACGACAATATGCGATTTGCGAACTGCGAACTTCAAACTGCAACTGAAACTGCGAACCGCAAAACGCAATCCGCATACCATATACATTCTACCGCAAACTGCGATATGCGAACTAATTAATTGCCTAATTGCCTGCCTTTTTGGCTAATTTCCTGCCTGCCTAATTGCCTGCTTAATTAACTGCCTAATTGCCTGCCTAATTGCCTGCCTAATTAACTGCCTAATTGCCTGAATATTTGCCTAACTAATTGCCTGCCTAATTAACTGCCTAATTGCTTGTCTAATTGCCTGCCTAATTCTCTGCCTTACTGCCTGCCTAATTGCCTGCCTAATTTCCTGCTTAATTGCCTGCCTAATTAACTGCCTAATAGCCTACCTAATTAACTGCCTAACTGCCTGCCTAAATAAATGCCTAATTGCCTGCCTATTTAACTGCTTAATTAACTGCCTAATTGCCTGCCTAATTAACTGCCTAATTGCCTGCCTAATTATCTGCTTATTGCCTGCCTAATTGCTTGCCTAATTGCCTGTCCAATTGCCTGCCTAATTAACTGCCTAATTAACTGCCTAATTGCCTGCCTAATTATCTGCTTATTGCCTGCCTTATTAACTGCCTTATTAACTGCCTAATTGACTGCCTAATTGCCTGCCTCATTGCCTGCCTAATAAACTGCCTAATTGCCTGCCTAATTAACTGTCTAATTGCCTCCCTAACTATCTGCTTAATTGCCTGCCTAATTGCTTGCCTAATTGCCTGCCTCATTGCCTGCCTAATTAACTGCCTAATTTCCTGCCTTATTGCCTGCCTAATTGCTTGCCTAATTGTCTGCCTAATTACCTGCGTAATTGCCTGCCTAATTATCTGCCTAATTGCCTGCCTAATTAACAGCCTTACTGCCTGCCTAATTGCATGCCTGCCTAATTGCCTGCCTAAATAACTGCCTAAAAATGCCTAATTGCCTGCCTAAATAACTGCCTAATTTTCTGCCTTATTGCCTGCCTGATTGCTTGCCTGCCTAATTGCCTGCCTAATTAACTGCCTAATTGCCTGCCTAACTATCTGCTTAATTGCCAGCCTAATTGCTTGCCTAATTGCCTGTCCAATTGCCTGCCTAATTATCTGCCTAATGGCCTGCCTAATTAACTAACTTATTGCCTTCCTAATTGCCTGCCTAAATGCTAGCCTAAAAAACTGCCTTATTGCCTGCCTAAATGCTTGCCTAATTAACTGCCTTATTGCCTGCCTAATTGCCTGCTCTATTGCCTGCCTTATTAACTGCCTAATTAACTACCTAATTGCCTGCCTAATTAACTGCCTAATTGCCTGCCTAATTAACTGCCTAAAGTGCCTAATTGCCTGCCTAAACAACTGCCTAATTTCCTGCCTTATTGCCTGCCTTATTGCTTGCCTGCCTAATTGCCTGCCTAATTAACTGCCTAATTGCCTGCCTAATTGCCTGTCTAACTATCTGCTTAATTGCCTGCCTAATTGCTTGCCTAATTGTCTGCCTAATTACCTGCCTAATTGCCTCCCTAATTAACTGCCTAATTGCCTGCTTAATTATCTGCCTAATCGCCTGCCTAAATGCTTGCCTAATTAAATGCCTTATTGCCTGCCTAATTGCCTGCTTAATTGCTTGCCTAATTAACTGCTTTATTGCCTGCTCAATAAATGCCTAATTGTCTGCCTAATTAAATGACTAAATGCCTGCCTAAATAACTGCCTAACTGCCTGCCTATTTGCCTGCCTAATTTCCTGCCTAATTAAATGCCTAATTGCCTGCCTAATTGCCTGCCTAATTAACTGCCTAATTGCCTGCTTAAATTCCTGCCTAATTGACTGCCTTATTGTCTGCCAAATTGTTTGCCTAATTAACTACCTAATTGCGTGCCTAATTACCTGCCTAATCGCCTGCCTATTTGCCTACCTATTTGCCTGCATAATTACCTACCAAATTGCCTGCTTGCCTAATTAACTGCTTAATTTCCTGCCTAATTGCCTGCCTGCCTAATTACCCGCCTAATAGCCTGCCTAATTAGGGGCCTAATTACCTGCTAATTGCCTGCCTAATTGCTTGCCTTATTAACTGCCTAATTGACTGCCTAATTGCCTGCCTCATTGCCTGCCTAATTAACTGCCTAATTTCCTGCCTTATTGCCTGCCTAATTGCCTGCCTAATTTACTGCCTAATTGCCTGCCTAATTAAATGCCTAATTGCCTGCCTATGTAACTGCTTTATTAACTGCCTAATTGCCTGCCTTATTAACTGCCTAATTGCCTGCCTAATTATCTGCTTATTGCCTGCCTAATTGCTTGCCTAATTGTCTGCCTAATTACCTGCCTAATTGCCTCCCTAATTAACTGCCTAATTGCCTGCCTAATTATCTGCCTAATTGCCTGCCTAATTAACAGCCTTACTGCCTGCCTAATTGCATGCCTGCCTAATTGCCTGCCTAATTAACTGCCTAAGTGCCTAATTGCCTGCCTAAATAACTGCCTAATTTCCTGCCTTATTGCCTGCCTAATTACTTGCTTGCCTAATTGCCTGCCTAATTAACTGCCTAATTGCCTGCCTAATTCCCTGCCTATCTGCTTAATTGCCTGCCTAATTGCTTGCCTAATTGTCTGCCTAATTACCTGGCTAATTGCCTCCCTAATTAACTGCCTAATTGCTTGCCTAATTATCTGCCTAATTGCCTGCCTAATTAACAGCCTTACTACCTGCCTAATTGCATGCCTGCCTAATTGCCTGCCTAATTAACTGCCTAAAAATGTCTAATTGCTGCCTAAATAACTGCCTAATTTCTTCTTATTGCCTGCCTAATTGCTTGCCTGCCTAATTGCCTGCCTAATTAACTGCCTAATTGCCTGCCTTATTAACTGCCTAATTGCCTGCCTAACTATCTGCTTAATTGCCTGCATAATTGCTTGACTAATTGCCTGTCCAATTGCCTGCCTAATTATCTGCCTAATTGCCTGCCTTATTAACTACCTTATTGCCTGCCTAATTGCCTGCCTAAATGCTAGCCTAATTAACTGCCTTATTGCCTGCCTAATTGCCTGCTCTATTGCCTGCCTTATTAACTGCCTAATTAACTACCTAATTGCCTGCCTAATTAACTGTCTAATTGCCTGCCTAATCATCTGCCTAATTGCCTGCCTTATTTACTGCCTAATTGACTGCCTAATTAACTGCCTAATTTCCTGCCTAATTAACTGCCTAATTATCTGTTTTTGCCTGCCTAAATTGCATGCCTGCCTAATTGCGTGCCTAATTAACTGCCTTAAAGTGCCTAATTGCCTGCCTAAATAACTGCCTAATTTCCTGCCGTATTGCCTGCCTAATTGCCTGCCTAATTAACTGCCTAATTGCCTGCCTAATTTACTGCCTAATTTCCTGCCTAACTATCTGCTTAATTGCTTGCAAAATTGCCTGTCCAATTGCCTGCCTAATTATCTGCCTAATTGCCTTCCTTATAAACTACCTTATTGCCTGTCTAATTGCCTGCCTAAATGCTAGCCTAATTAACTGCCTTATTGCCTGCCTAATTGACTGCTCTATTGCCTGCCTTATTACTGCCTAATTAACTGCCTAATTGCCTGCATTATTAACTGCCTAATTGCCTGCCTAATTAACTGCCTAATTGCCTGCCTAATTAACTGCCTAATTGACTGCCTAATTTACTGCCTAATTGACTGCCTAATTGCCTGCCTCATTGCCTGCCTAATTAACTGCCTAATTTCCTGCCTTATTGCCTGCCTAATTGCCTGCCTAATTAACTGCCTAATTGCCTGCCTAATTAAATGCCTAATTGCCTGCCTATTTAACTGCTTTATTAACTGCCTAATTGCCTGCCTTATTAACTGGCTAATTGCCTGCCTAATTATCTGCTTATTGCCTGCCTAATTGCTTGCCTAATTATCTGCCTAATAACCTGCCTAATTGCCTCCCTAATTAACTGCCTAATTGCCTGCCTAGTTATCTGCCTAATTGCCTTTCTAATTAACAGCCTTACTGCCTGCCGAATTGCATGCCTGCCTAATTTCCTGCCTAATTAAATGCCTTAAAGTGCCTAATTGCCTGCCTAAATAACTGCCTAATTTCCTGCCTTATTGTCTGCCTAATTGCTTGCCTGCCTAATTGCCTGCCTAATTAACTGCCTAATTGCCTGCCTAATTGCCTGCCCAATTAACTGCCTAATTGCCTGCCTAATTGCCTGCCTAATTGCCTGCCTTACTATCTGCTTAATTGCCTGCCTAATTGCTTGCCTTATTGCCTGCTTAATCGCCTGCTCTATTGCCTGCCTTATTAACTGCCTAATTAACTACCTTATTGCCTGCCTAATTAACTGCCTAATTGCCTGCCTAATTAACTGCCTTAAAGTGCCTAATTGCCTGCCTAAATAACTGCCTAATTTCCTTCCTTATTGCCTGCCTAATTGCTTTCCTGCCTAATTGCCTGCCTAATTAACTGCCTAATTGCCTGCCTAATTAACTGCTTAATTGCCTGCCTAACTATCTGCTTAATTGCCTGCCTTATTGCTTGCCTAATTGCCTGTCCAATATCCTGCCTAATTGCCTGCATAATTAACTACCTTAATGCCTGCTTAATTGCCTGCCTAAATGCAAGCCTAATTAACTGCCTTATTGCCTGCCTAATTGCCTGCTCTATTGCCTGCCTTATTAACTGCCAAATTAACAGCTTATTTGCTTCCTAATTAACTGCCTAATTGCCTGCCTAATTAACTGCCTAATTGCCTGCCTAATTAACTGCCTAATTGACTGCCTAATTGCCTGCCTGCCTAATTGCCTGCCTAATTAACTGCCTTAAAGTGCCTAATTGCCTGCCTAAATTACTGCCTAATTTCCTGCCTTATTGCCTGCCCAGGTGCTTGCATGCCTAATTGCCTGCCTAATTAACTGCCTAATTGCCTGCCTAACTATCTGCTTAATTGCCTGCATAATTGCTTGCCTAATTGCCTGTCCAATTGCCTGCCTAATTATCTGCCTAATTGCCTGCCTAATTAACTACCTTATTGCCTGCCTAATTGCCTTCCTAAATGCTAGCATAATTAACTGCCTTATTGCCTGCCTAATTGCCTGCTCTATTGCCTGCCGTATTAACTGCCTAATTAACTACCAAATTGCCTGCCTAATTAACTGCCAAATTGCCTGCCGAATTAACTGCCTTAAAGTGCCTAATTGTCTGCCTAAATAACTGCCTAATTTCCTGCCTTATTGCCTGCCTTATTGCTTGCAAGCCTAATTGCCTGCCTAATTAACTGCCTAATTGCCTGCCTAATTGCCTGCCTAATTGCCTGTCTAACTATCTGCTTAATTGCCTGCTTATTGCTTGCCTAATTGTCTGCCTAATTACCTGCCTAATTGCCTCCCTAATTAACTGCCTAATTGCCTGCCTAATTATCTGCCTAATTGCCTGCCTAATTAACAGCCTTACTGCCTGCCTAATTGCATGCCTGGCTAATTGCCTGGCTAATTAACTGCCTTAAAGTGCCTAATTGCCTGCCTAAATAACTGCCTAATTTCCTGCCTTATTGCCTGCCTAATTGCTTGCCTGCCTAATTGCCTGCCTAGTTAACTACCTTATTGCCTGCCTCATTGCCAGCCTAAATGCTAGCCTAATTAACTGCCTAATTGCCTGCCTAATTGCCTGCCTAATTAACTGCCTAATTGCCTGCCTAATTATCTGCTTATTTCCTGCCTTATTAACTGCCTAATAAACTACCTAATTGCCTGCCTAATTAACTGCCTAATTGCCTGCCTAATTAACTGCCTAATTGCCTGCCTTATTTACTGCCTAATTTACTGCCTAATTGCCTGCCTCATTGCCTGCCTAATTGCCTGCCTAATTAACTGTCTAATTGCCTGCCTAACTATCTGCTTAATTGCCTGCCTAATTGCTTGCCTTATTGCCTGCCTTATTGCCTGCCTAATTAACTGCCTAATTTCCTGCCTTATTGCCTGCCTAATTGCCTGCCTAATCAAATGCCTAATTGCCTGCCTATTTTACTGCTTAATTAACTGCCTAATTGCCTGCCTAATTAACTGCCTAATTGCCTGCCTAATTATCTGCTTATTGCCTGCCTAATTGCTTGCCTAATTGCCTGTCCAATTGCCTGCCTAATTAACTGCCTTATTGCCTGCCTAATTAACTGCCTAATTGCCTGCCTAATTAACTACCTAATTGCCTGCCTAATTGCCTGCCTAAATTCTTGCCTAATTAACTGCCTTATTGCCTGCCTAATTGCCTGCTTAATTGCATGCCTAATTAACTGACTAATAGCCTGTCTACATGCCTGCTTAATTAACTGTCTAATTGCCTGCCTAATTAACTGCCTTACTGCCTGCCTAATTTCCTGCCTTATTGCCTGCCCAGGTGCTTGCATGCCTAATTGCCTGCCTAATTAACTGCCTAATTGCCTGCCTAACTATCTGCTTAATTGCCTGCATAATTGCTTGCCTAATTGCCTGTCCAATTGCCTGCCTAATTATCTGCCTAATTGCCTGCCTAATTAACTACCTTATTGCCTGCCTAATTGCCTGCCTAAATGCTAGCATAATTAACTGCCTTATTGCCTGCCTAATTGCCTGCTCTATTGCCTGCCTTATTAACTGCCTAATTAACTACCAAATTGCCTGCCTAATTAACTGCCAAATTGCCTGCCTAATTAACTGCCTTAAAGTGCCTAATTGTCTGCCTAAATAACTGCCTAATTTCCTGCCTTATTGCCTGCCTTATTGCTTGCAAGCCTAATTGCCTGCCTAATTAACTGCCTAAATGCCTGCCTAATTGCCTGTCTAACTATCTGCTTAATTGCCTGCCTAATTGCTTGCCTAATTGTCTGCCTAGTTGACTGCCTAATTGCAGGCCTAATTGCCTGCCTAATTAACTGCCTAATTTCCTGCCTTATTGCCTGCCTAATTGCCTGCCTAATTAACTGCCTAATTGCCTGCCTATTTAACTGCCTAATTTCCTGCCTTATTGCCTGCCTAATTTCTTGCCTGCCTAATTGCCTGCCTAATTAACTGCCTAATTGCCTGCTCTATTGCCTGCCTTATTAACTGCCTAATTAACTACCTAATTGCCTGCCTAATTAACTGCCTAATTGCCTGCCTAATTAACTGCCTTAAAGTGCCTAATTGCCTGCCTAAATAACTGCCTAATTTCTTCTTATTGCCTGCCTAATTGCTTGCTTGCCTAATTGCCTGCCTAATTAACTGCCTAATTGCCTGCCTAATTAACTGCCTAATTGCCTGCCTAACTATCTGCTTTATTGCCTGCATAATTGCTTGCCTAATTGCCTGTCCAATTGCCTGCCCAATTATCTGCCTAATTGCCTGCCTAATTAACTACCTTATTGCCTGCCTAATTGCCTGCCTAAATGCTAGCCTAATTAACTGCCTTATTGCCTGCCTAATTGCCTGCTCTATTGCCTGCCTTATTAACTGCCTAATTAACTACCTAATTGCCTGCCTAATTAACTGCCTAATTGCCTGCCTAATTAACTGCATAATTGCCTGCCTTATTTACTGCCTAATTGACTGCCTAATTGCCTGCCTAATTAACAGCCTTACTGCCTGCCTAATTGCATGCCTGCCTAATTGCCTGCCTAATTAACTGCCTTAAAGTGCCTAATTGCCTGCCTAAATAACTGCTTAATTTCCTGCCTTATTGCCAGCCTAATTGCTTGACTGCCTAATTGCCTGCCTAATTAACTGCCTAATTGCCTGCCTAATTAACTGCTTAATTGCCTGCCTAACTATCTGCTTAATTGCCTGCCTAATAGCTTGCCTAATTGCCTGTCCAATTGCCTGCCTAATTATCTGCCTAATCGCCTGCCTTTTTAATTACCTTATTGCCTGCCTTATTGCCTGCCTAAATGCTAGCCTAATTAACTGCCTTATTACCTGCCTAATTGCCTGCTCTATTGCCTGCCTTATTAACTGCCTAATTAACTACCTAATTGCCTGCCTAATTAACTGCCTAATTGCTTGCCTAATTAACTGCCTAATTGCCTGCCTAATTATCTGTTTTTGCCTGCCTAATTGCTTGCCTAATTACCTGTCCAATTGCCTGCCTAATTGCCTGCTTAATTGCTTGCCTGCCTAATTGCCTGCCTAATTAACTGCCTAATTGCCTGCCTAATTGCCTGCCCAATTAACTGCCTAATTGCCTGCCTAATTGCCTGCCTAATTGCCTGCCTTACTATCTGCTTAATTGCCTGCCTAATTGCTTGCCTTATTGCCTGCCTAATTAACTGCCTAATTGCCTGCCTAATTAACTGCCTTAAAGTGCCTAATTGCCTGCCTAAATAACTGCCTAATTTCCTTCCTTATTGCCTGCCTAATTGCTTGCCTGCCTAATTGCCTGCCTAATTAACTGCCTAATTGCCTGCCTAATTAACTGCTTAATTGCCTGCCTAACTATCTGCTTAATTGCCTGCCTTATTGCTTGCCTAATTGCCTGTCCAATATCCTGCCTAATTGCCTGCATAATTAACTACCTTAATGCCTTCTTAATTGCCTGCCTAAATGCATGCCTAATTAACTGCCTTATTGCCTGCCTAATTGCCTGCTCTATTGCCTGCCTTATTAACTGCCAAATTAACAGCTTATTTGCTTCCTAATTAACTGCCTAATTGCCTGCCTAATTAACTGCCTAATTGCCTGCCTAATTAACTGCCTAATTGACTGCCTAATTGCCTGCCTGCCTAATTGCCTGCCTAATTAACTGCCTTAAAGTGCCTAATTGCCTGCCTAAATTACTGCCTAATTTCCTGCCTTATTGCCTGCCCAGGTGCTTGCATGCCTAATTGCCTGCCTAATTAACTGCCTAATTGCCTGCCTAACTATCTGCTTAATTGCCTGCATAATTGCTTGCCTAATTGCCTGTCCAATTGCCTGCCTAATTATCTGCCTAATTGCCTGCCTAATTAACTACCTTATTGCCTGCCTAATTGCCTGCCTAAATGCTAGCATAATTAACTGCCTTATTGCCTGCCTAATTGCCTGCTCTATTGCCTGCCGTATTAACTGCCTAATTAACTACCAAATTGCCTGCCTAATTAACTGCCAAATTGCCTGCCGAATTAACTGCCTTAAAGTGCCTAATTGTCTGCCTAAATAACTGCCTAATTTCCTGCCTTATTGCCTGCCTTATTGCTTGCAAGCCTAATTGCCTGCCTAATTAACTGCCTAATTGCCTGCCTAATTGCCTGCCTAATTGCCTGTCTAACTATCTGCTTAATTGCCTGCCTAATTGCTTGCCTAATTGTCTGCCTAATTACCTGCCTAATTGCCTCCCTAATTAACTGCCTAATTGCCTGCCTAATTATCTGCCTAATTGCCTGCCTAATTAACAGCCTTACTGCCTGCCTAATTGCATGCCTGGCTAATTGCCTGGCTAATTAACTGCCTTAAAGTGCCTAATTGCCTGCCTAAATAACTGCCTAATTTCCTGCCTTATTGCCTGCCTAATTGCTTGCCTGCCTAATTGCCTGCCTAGTTAACTACCTTATTGCCTGCCTCATTGCCAGCCTAAATGCTAGCCTAATTAACTGCCTAATTGCCTGCCTAATTGCCTGCCTAATTAACTGCCTAATTGCCTGCCTAATTATCTGCTTATTTCCTGCCTTATTAACTGCCTAATAAACTACCTAATTGCCTGCCTAATTAACTGCCTAATTGCCTGCCTAATTAACTGCCTAATTGCCTGCCTTATTTACTGCCTAATTTACTGCCTAATTGCCTGCCTCATTGCCTGCCTAATTGCCTGCCTAATTAACTGTCTAATTGCCTGCCTAACTATCTGCTTAATTGCCTGCCTAATTGCTTGCCTTATTGCCTGCCTTATTGCCTGCCTAATTAACTGCCTAATTTCCTGCCTTATTGCCTGCCTAATTGCCTGCCTAATCAAATGCCTAATTGCCTGCCTATTTTACTGCTTAATTAACTGCCTAATTGCCTGCCTAATTAACTGCCTAATTGCCTGCCTAATTATCTGCTTATTGCCTGCCTAATTGCTTGCCTAATTGCCTGTCCAATTGCCTGCCTAATTAACTGCCTTATTGCCTGCCTAATTAACTGCCTAATTGCCTGCCTAATTAACTACCTAATTGCCTGCCTAATTGCCTGCCTAAATTCTTGCCTAATTAACTGCCTTATTGCCTGCCTAATTGCCTGCTTAATTGCATGCCTAATTAACTGACTAATAGCCTGTCTACATGCCTGCTTAATTAACTGTCTAATTGCCTGCCTAATTAACTGCCTTACTGCCTGCCTAATTTCCTGCCTTATTGCCTGCCCAGGTGCTTGCATGCCTAATTGCCTGCCTAATTAACTGCCTAATTGCCTGCCTAACTATCTGCTTAATTGCCTGCATAATTGCTTGCCTAATTGCCTGTCCAATTGCCTGCCTAATTATCTGCCTAATTGCCTGCCTAATTAACTACCTTATTGCCTGCCTAATTGCCTGCCTAAATGCTAGCATAATTAACTGCCTTATTGCCTGCCTAATTGCCTGCTCTATTGCCTGCCTTATTAACTGCCTAATTAACTACCAAATTGCCTGCCTAATTAACTGCCAAATTGCCTGCCTAATTAACTGCCTTAAAGTGCCTAATTGTCTGCCTAAATAACTGCCTAATTTCCTGCCTTATTGCCTGCCTTATTGCTTGCAAGCCTAATTGCCTGCCTAATTAACTGCCTAAATGCCTGCCTAATTGCCTGTCTAACTATATGCTTAATTGCCTGCCTAATTGCTTGCCTAATTGTCTGCCTAATTACCTGCCTAATTGCCTCCCTAATTAACTGCCTAATTGCCTGCCTAATTATCTGCCTAATTGCCTGCCTAATTAACAGCCTTACTGCCTGCCTAATTGCATGCCTGGCTAATTGCCTGGCTAATTAACTGCCTTAAAGTGCCTAATTGCCTGCCTAAATAACTGCCTAATTTCCTGCCTTATTGCCTGCCTAATTGCTTGCCTGCCTAATTGCCTGTCTAGTTAACTGTCTAATTGCCTGCCTAATTGCTTGCCTAATTGCCTGTCCAATTGTTTGCCTAATTATCTGCCTTATTGCCTGCCTAATTAACTACCTTATTGCCTGCCTCATTGCCAGCCTAAATGCTAGCCTAATTAACTGCCTAATTGCCTGCCTAATTGCCTGCCTAATTAACTGCCTAATTGCCTGCCTAATTATCTGCTTATTTCCTGCCTTATTAACTGCCTAATTAACTACCTAATTGCCTGCCTAATTAACTGCCTAATTGCCTGCCTAATTAACTGCCTAATTGCCTGCCTTATTTACTGCCTAATTTACTGCCTAATTGCCTGCCTCTTGCCTGCCTAATTGCCTGCCTAATTAACTGTCTAATTGCCTGCCTAACTATCTGCTTAATTGCCTGCCTAATTGCTTGCCTTATTGCCTGCCTTATTGCCTGCCTAATTAACTGCCTAATTTCCTGCCTTATTGCCTGCCTAATTGCCTGCCTAATCAAATGCCTAATTGCCTGCCTATTTTACTGCTTAATTAACTGCCTAATTGCCTGCCTAATTAACTGCCTAATTGCCTGCCTAATTATCTGCTTATTGCCTGCCTAATTGCTTGCCTAATTGCCTGTCCAATTGCCTGCCTAATTAACTGCCTTATTGCCTGCCTAATTAACTGCCTAATTGCCTGCCTAATTACCTGCCTAATAGCCTACCTAATTAACTGCCTAACTGCCTGCCTAAATAAATGCCTAATTGCCTGCCTATTTAACTGCTTAATTAACTGCCTAATTGCCTGCCTAATTAACTGCCTAATTGCCTGCCTAATTATCTGCTTATTGCCTGCCTAATTATCTGCTTATTGCCTGCCTAATTGCTTGCCTAATTGCCTGTCCAATTGCCTGCCTAATTACCTGCCTAATAGCCTACCTAATTAACTGCCTAACTGCCTGCCTAAATAAATGCCTAATTGCCTGCCTATTTAACTGCTTAATTAACTGCCTAATTGCCTGCCTAATTAACTGCCTAATTGCCTGCCTAATTATCTGCTTATTGCCTGCCTAATTAACTGTCTAATTGCCTGCCTAACTATCTGCTTAATTGCCTGCCTAATTGCTTGCCTAATTGCCTGCCTCATTGCCTGCCTAATTAGCTGCCTAATTTCCTGCCTTATTGCCTGCCTAATTGCTTGCCTAATTGTCTGCCTAATTACCTGCGTAATTGCCTGCCTAATTATCTGCCTAATTGCCTGCCTAATTAACAGCCTTACTGCCTGCCTAATTGCATGCCTGCCCAATTGCCTGCCTAAATAACTGCCTAAAAATGCCTAATTGCCTGCCTAAATAACTGCCTAAATTTCTGCCTTATTGCCTGCCTGATTGCTTGCCTGCCTAATTGCCTGCCTAATTAACTGCCTAATTGCCTGCCTAACTATCTGCTTAATTGCCAGCCTAATTGCTTGCCTAATTGCCTGTCCAATTGCCTGCCTAATTATCTGCCTAATGGCCTGCCTAATTAACTAACTTATTGCCTTCCTAATTGCCTGCCTAAATGCTAGCCTAAAAAACTGCCTTATTGCCTGCCTAAATGCTTGCCTAATTAACTGCCTTATTGCCTGCCTAATTGCCTGCTCTATTGCCTGCCTTATTAACTGCCTAATTAACTACCTAATTGCCTGCCTAATTAACTGCCTAATTGCCTGCCTAATTAACTGCCTAAAGTGCCTAATTGCCTGCCTAAACAACTGCCTAATTTCCTGCCTTATTGCCTGCCTTATTGCTTGCCTGCCTAATTGCCTGCCTAATTAACTGCCTAATTGCCTGCCTAATTGCCTGTCTAACTATCTGCTTAATTGCCTGCCTAATTGCTTGCCTAATTGTCTGCCTAATTACCTGCCTAATTGCCTCCCTAATTAACTGCCTAATTGCCTGCCTAATTATCTGCCTAATTGCCTGCCTAATTAACAGCCTTACTGCCTGCCTAATTGCATGCCTGGCTAATTGCCTGCCTAATTAACTGCCTTAAAGTGCCTAATTGCCTGCTTAAATTACTGCCAAATTTCCTGCCTTATTGTCTGCCTAATTGCTTGCCTGCCTAATTGCCTGCCTAATTAACTGTCTAATTGCCTGCCTAACTATCTGCTTAATTACCTGCCTAATTGCTTGCCTAATTGCCTGTCCAATTGTTTGCCTAATTATCTGCCTAATTGCCTGCCTAATTAACTACCTTATTGCCTGCCTCATTGCCAGCCTAAATGCTAGCCTAATTAACTGCCTTATTGCCTGCCTAATTGCCTGCCTAATTAACTGCCTAATTGCCTGCCTAATTATCTGCTTATTGCCTGCCTTATTAACTGCCTAATTAACTGCCTAATTGCCTGCCTATTTAACTGCTTAATTAAATGCCTAATTGCCTGCCTAATTAACTGCCTAATTGCCTGCCTAATTATCTGCTTAATTGCTTGCCTAATTGCTTGCCTAATTGCCTGTCCAATTGCCTGCCTAATTATCTGCCTAATTGCCTGCCTAATTAACTACCTAATTGCCTGCCTAATCGCCTGCCTAAATGCTTGCCTAATTAAATGCCTTATTGCTTGCCTAATTGCCTGCTTAATTGCTTGCCTAATTAACTGCTTTATTGCCTGCTAAATAAATGCCTAATTGTCTGCCTAATTAAATGACTAAATGCCTGCCTAAATAACTGCCTAACTGCCTGCCTATTTGCCTGCCTAATTTCCTGCCTAATTAAATGCCTAATTGCCTGCCTAATTGCCTGCCTAATTAACTGCCTAATTGCCTGCTTAAATTCCTGCCTAATTGACTGCCTTATTGTCTGCCAAATTGTTTGCCTAATTAACTACCTAATTGCGTGCCTAATTACCTGCCTAATCGCCTGCCTATTTGCCTACCTATTTGCCTGCATAATTACCTACCAAATTGCCTGCTTGCCTAATTAACTGCTTAATTTCCTGCCTAATTGCCTGCCTGCCTAATTACCCGCTTAATAGCCTGCCTAATTAGGGGCCTAATTAACTGCTAATTGCCTGCCTAATTGCTTGCCTGATTGCCTGCCTAATTGCTTGCCTAATTGTCTGCCTAATTAACTGCCGAATTGCCAGCCGAATTTACTGCCTAATTGCCTGCCTTATTGCCTGCTTAATTGCCTGCCTAATTATCTGCATAGTTGACTGCCTAATTGCCTGCCTAATTGCCTGCCTAATTAACTGCCTAATTTCCTGCCTTATTGCCTGCCTAATTTCCTGCCTAATTAACCGCCTAATTGCATGCCTAATTAACTGCCTAATTAACTGCCTAATTGCCTGCCTAACTATCTGCTTAATTGCCTGCCTAATTGCTTGCCAAATTGCCTGTTCAATTGCCTGCCTAATTATCTGCCTAATTGCCTGCCTAATTAACTACCTTATTGCCTGCCTAATTGCCTGCCTAAATGCTACCCTAATTAACTGCCTTATTGCCTGCCTAATTGCCTGCTCTATTGCCTGCCTTATTAACTGCCTAATTAACTGCCTAATTGCCTGCCTAATTAACTGCCTAATTGTCTGCCTAATTAACTGCCTAATTGCCTGCCTAATTAACTGCCTAATTGACTGCCTAATTAACTGCCTAATTGACTGCCTAATTGCCTGCCTCATTGCCTGCCTAATTAACTGCCTAATTTCCTGCCTTATTGCCTGCCTAATTGCCTGCCTAATGAACTGCCTAATTGCCTGCCTAATGAACTGCCTAATTGCCTGCCTAATTAAATGCCTAATTGCCTGGCTATTTAACTGCTTAATTAACTGCCTAATTGCCTGCCTAATTAACTGCCTAATTGCCTGCCTAATTATCTGTTTTTGCCTGCCTAATTGCTTGCCTAATTGCCTGTCCAATTGCCTGCCTAATTAACTGCCTAAATGCCTGCCTAATTAACTGCTTAATTGCCTGCCTAATTAACTACCTAATTGCCTGCCTAATTGCCTGCCTAAATGCTTGCCTAATTAACTGCCTTATTGCCTGCCTAATTGCCTACTTAATTGCTTGCCTAATTAACTGACTTATAGCCTGTCTAATTGCCTGCTTAATTAACTACCTAATTGCCTGCCTAATTAACTGCCTTACTGCCTGCCTAATTTCCTGCCTAATTGCCTGCCTAATTATCTGCCTAATTGCCTGCCTTATTGCCTGCCTAATTGCCTGCCTAATTAACTGCCTAATTGCCTGCCTAATTAAATGCCTAATTGCCTGGCTATTTAACTGCTTAATTAACTGCCTAATTGCCTGCCTAATTAACTGCCTAATTGCCTGCCTAATTATCTGTTTTTGCCTGCCTAATTGCTTGCCTAATTGCCTGTCCAATTGCCTGCCTAATTAACTGCCTAAATGCCTGCCTAATTAACTGCTTAATTGCCTGCCTAATTAACTACCTAATTGCCTGCCTAATTGCCTGCCTAAATGCTTGCCTAATTAACTGCCTTATTGCCTGCCTAATTGCCTACTTAATTGCTTGCCTTATTAACTGACTTATAGCCTGTCTAATTGCCTGCCTAATTAACTGCCTAATTGCCTGCCTAATTAACTGCCTAATTGCCTGCCTAATTAACTACCTAATTTCCTGCCTTATTTACTGCCTAATTGACTGCCTAATTGCCTGCCTCATTGCCTGCCTAATAAACTGCCTAATTGCATGCTCAATTGCCTGCTTAATTGCCTGCCTAATTATCTGCCTAGTTGACTGCCTAATTGCAGGCCTAATTGCCTGCCTAATTAACTGCCTAATTTCCTGCCTTATTGCCTGCCTAATTGCCTGCCTAATTAACTGCCTAATTGCCTGCCTATTTAACTGCCTAATTTCCTGCCTTATTGCCTGCCTAATTTCTTGCCTGCCTAATTGCCTGCCTAATTAACTGCCTAATTGCCTGCTCTATTGCCTGCCTTATTAACTGCCTAATTAACTACCTAATTGCCTGCCTAATTAACTGCCTAATTGCCTGCCTAATTAACTGCCTTAAAGTGCCTAATTGCCTGCCTAAATAACTGCCTAATTTCTTCTTATTGCCTGCCTAATTGCTTGCTTGCCTAATTGCCTGCCTAATTAACTGCCTAATTGCCTGCCTAATTAACTGCCTAATTGCCTGCCTAACTATCTGCTTTATTGCCTGCATAATTGCTTGCCTAATTGCCTGTCCAATTGCCTGCCCAATTATCTGCCTAATTGCCTGCCTAATTAACTACCTTATTGCCTGCCTAATTGCCTGCCTAAATGCTAGCCTAATTAACTGCCTTATTGCCTGCCTAATTGCCTGCTCTATTGCCTGCCTTATTAACTGCCTAATTAACTACCTAATTGCCTGCCTTATTTACTGCCTAATTGACTGCCTAATTGCCTGCCTAATTAACAGCCTTACTGCCTGCCTAATTGCATGCCTGCCTAATTGCCTGCCTAATTAACTGCCTTAAAGTGCCTAATTGCCTGCCTAAATAACTGCTTAATTTCCTGCCTTATTGCCAGCCTAATTGCTTGACTGCCTAATTGCCTGCCTAATTAACTGCCTAATTGCCTGCCTAATTAACTGCTTAATTGCCTGCCTAACTATCTGCTTAATTGCCTGCCTAATAGCTTGCCTAATTGCCTGTCCAATTGCCTGCCTAATTATCTGCCTAATCGCCTGCCTTTTTAATTACCTTATTGCCTGCCTTATTGCCTGCCTAAATGCTAGCCTAATTAACTGCCTTATTACCTGCCTAATTGCCTGCTCTATTGCCTGCCTTATTAACTGCCTAATTAACTACCTAATTGCCTGCCTAATTAACTGCCTAATTGCTTGCCTAATTAACTGCCTAATTGCCTGCCTAATTATCTGTTTTTGCCTGCCTAATTGCTTGCCTAATTACCTGTCCAATTGCCTGCCTAATTGCCTGCTTAATTGCTTGCCTAATTAACTGCTTTATTGCCTGCTCAATAAATGCCTAATTGTCTGCCTAATTAAATGACTAAATGCCTGCCTAAATAACTGCCTAACTGCCTGCCTATTTGCCTGCCTAATTTCCTGCCTTATTAAATGCCTAATTGCCTGCCTAATTGCCTGCCTAATTAACTGCCTAATTGCCTGCTTAAATTCCTGCCTAATTGACTGCCTTATTGTCTGCCAAATTGTTTGCCTAATTAACTACCTAATTGCGTGCCTAATTACCTGCCTAATCGCCTGCCTATTTGCCTACCTATTTGCCTGCATAATTACCTACCAAATTGCCTGCTTGCCTAATTAACTGCTTAATTTCCTGCCTAATTGCCTGCCTGCCTAATTACCCGCTTAATAGCCTGCCTAATTAGGGGCCTAATTACCTGCTAATTGCCTGCCTAATTGCTTGCCTTATTAACTGCCTAATTGACTGCCTAATTGCCTGCCTCATTGCCTGCCTAATTAACTGCCTAATTTCCTGCCTTATTGCCTGCCTAATTGCCTGCCTAATTTACTGCCTAATTGCCTGCCTAATTAAATGCCTAATTGCCTGCCTATGTAACTGCTTTATTAACTGCCTAATTGCCTGCCTTATTAACTGCCTAATTGCCTGCCTAATTATCTGCTTATTGCCTGCCTAATTGCTTGCCTAATTGTCTGCCTAATTACCTGCCTAATTGCCTCCCTAATTAACTGCCTAATTGCCTGCCTAATTATCTGCCTAATTGCCTGCCTAATTAACAGCCTTACTGCCTGCCTAATTGCATGCCTGCCTAATTGCCTGCCTAATTAACTGCCTAAGTGCCTAATTGCCTGCCTAAATAACTGCCTAATTTCCTGCCTTATTGCCTGCCTAATTACTTGCTTGCCTAATTGCCTGCCTAATTAACTGCCTAATTGCCTGCCTAATTCCCTGCCTATCTGCTTAATTGCCTGCCTAATTGCTTGCCTAATTGTCTGCCTAATTACCTGGCTAATTGCCTCCCTAATTAACTGCCTAATTGCTTGCCTAATTATCTGCCTAATTGCCTGCCTAATTAACAGCCTTACTGCCTGCCTAATTGCATGCCTGCCTAATTGCCTGCCTAATTAACTGCCTAAAAATGCCTAATTGCTGCCTAAATAACTGCCTAATTTCTTCTTATTGCCTGCCTAATTGCTTGCCTGCCTAATTGCCTGCCTAATTAACTGCCTAATTGCCTGCCTTATTAACTGCCTAATTGCCTGCCTAACTATCTGCTTAATTGCCTGCATAATTGCTTGACTAATTGCCTGTCCAATTGCCTGCCTAATTATCTGCCTAATTGCCTGCCTTATTAACTACCTTATTGCCTGCCTAATTGCCTGCCTAAATGCTAGCCTAATTAACTGCCTTATTGCCTGCCTAATTGCCTGCTCTATTGCCTGCCTTATTAACTGCCTAATTAACTACCTAATTGCCTGCCTAATTAACTGTCTAATTGCCTGCCTAATCATCTGCCTAATTGCCTGCCTTATTTACTGCCTAATTGACTGCCTAATTAACTGCCTAATTTCCTGCCTAATTAACTGCCTAATTGCCTGCCTAATTATCTGTTTTTGCCTGCCTAAATTGCATGCCTGCCTAATTGCGTGCCTAATTAACTGCCTTAAAGTGCCTAATTGCCTGCCTAAATAACTGCCTAATTTCCTGCCGTATTGCCTGCCTAATTGCCTGCCTAATTAACTGCCTAATTGCCTGCCTAATTTACTGCCTAATTTCCTGCCTAACTATCTGCTTAATTGCTTGCAAAATTGCCTGTCCAATTGCCTGCCTAATTATCTGCCTAATTGCCTTCCTTATAAACTACCTTATTGCCTGTCTAATTGCCTGCCTAAATGCTAGCCTAATTAACTGCCTTATTGCCTGCCTAATTGACTGCTCTATTGCCTGCCTTATTACTGCCTAATTAACTGCCTAATTGCCTGCATTATTAACTGCCTAATTGCCTGCCTAATTAACTGCCTAATTGCCTGCCTAATTAACTGCCTAATTGACTGCCTAATTTACTGCCTAATTGACTGCCTAATTGCCTGCCTCATTGCCTGCCTAATTAACTGCCTAATTTCCTGCCTTATTGCCTGCCTAATTGCCTGCCTAATTAACTGCCTAATTGCCTGCCTAATTAAATGCCTAATTGCCTGCCTATTTAACTGCTTTATTAACTGCCTAATTGCCTGCCTTATTAACTGGCTAATTGCCTGCCTAATTATCTGCTTATTGCCTGCCTAATTGCTTGCCTAATTATCTGCCTAATAACCTGCCTAATTGCCTCCCTAATTAACTGCCTAATTGCCTGCCTAGTTATCTGCCTAATTGCCTTTCTAATTAACAGCCTTACTGCCTGCCGAATTGCATGCCTGCCTAATTTCCTGCCTAATTAAATGCCTTAAAGTGCCTAATTGCCTGCCTAAATAACTGCCTAATTTCCTGCCTTATTGTCTGCCTAATTGCTTGCCTGCCTAATTGCCTGCCTAATTAACTGCCTAATTGCCTGCCTAATTGCCTGCCCAATTAACTGCCTAATTGCCTGCCTAATTGCCTGCCTAATTGCCTGCCTAACTATCTGCTTAATTGCCTGCCTAATTGCTTGCCTTATTGCCTGCTTAATCGCCTGCTCTATTGCCTGCCTTATTAACTGCCTAATTAACTACCTTATTGCCTGCCTAATTAACTGCCTAATTGCCTGCCTAATTAACTGCCTTAAAGTGCCTAATTGCCTGCCTAAATAACTGCCTAATTTCCTTCCTTATTGCCTGCCTAATTGCTTGCCTGCCTAATTGCCTGCCTAATTAACTGCCTAATTGCCTGCCTAATTAACTGCTTAATTGCCTGCCTAACTATCTGCTTAATTGCCTGCCTTATTGCTTGCCTAATTGCCTGTCCAATATCCTGCCTAATTGCCTGCATAATTAACTACCTTAATGCCTGCTTAATTGCCTGCCTAAATGCAAGCCTAATTAACTGCCTTATTGCCTGCCTAATTGCCTGCTCTATTGCCTGCCTTATTAACTGCCAAATTAACAGCTTATTTGCTTCCTAATTAACTGCCTAATTGCCTGCCTAATTAACTGCCTAATTGCCTGCCTAATTAACTGCCTAATTGACTGCCTAATTGCCTGCCTTCCTAATTGCCTGCCTAATTAACTGCCTTAAAGTGCCTAATTGCCTGCCTAAATTACTGCCTAATTTCCTGCCTTATTGCCTGCCCAGGTGCTTGCATGCCTAATTGCCTGCCTAATTAACTGCCTAATTGCCTGCCTAACTATCTGCTTAATTGCCTGCATAATTGCTTGCCTAATTGCCTGTCCAATTGCCTGCCTAATTATCTGCCTAATTGCCTGCCTAATTAACTACCTTATTGCCTGCCTAATTGCCTGCCTAAATGCTAGCATAATTAACTGCCTTATTGCCTGCCTAATTGCCTGCTCTATTGCCTGCCGTATTAACTGCCTAATTAACTACCAAATTGCCTGCCTAATTAACTGCCAAATTGCCTGCCGAATTAACTGCCTTAAAGTGCCTAATTGTCTGCCTAAATAACTGCCTAATTTCCTGCCTTATTGCCTGCCTTATTGCTTGCAAGCCTAATTGCCTGCCTAATTAACTGCCTAATTGCCTGCCTAATTGCCTGCCTAATTGCCTGTCTAACTATCTGCTTAATTGCCTGCCTAATTTTTGCCTAATTGTCTGCCTAATTACCTGCCTAATTGCCTCCCTAATTAACTGCCTAATTGCCTGCCTAATTATCTGCCTAATTGCCTGCCTAATTAACAGCCTTACTGCCTGCCTAATTGCATGCCTGGCTAATTGCCTGGCTAATTAACTGCCTTAAAGTGCCTAATTGCCTGCCTAAATAACTGCCTAATTTCCTGCCTTATTGCCTGCCTAATTGCTTGCCTGCCTAATTGCCTGCCTAGTTAACTGTCTAATTGCCTGCCTAATTGCTTGCCTAATTGCCTGTCCAATTGTTTGCCTAATTATCTGCCTAATTGCCTGCCTAATTATCTGCTTATTTCCTGCCTTATTAACTGCCTAATAAACTACCTAATTGCCTGCCTAATTAACTGCCTAATTGCCTGCCTAATTAACTGCCTAATTGCCTGCCTTATTTACTGCCTAATTTACTGCCTAATTGCCTGCCTCATTGCCTGCCTAATTGCCTGCCTAATTAACTGTCTAATTGCCTGCCTAACTATCTGCTTAATTGCCTGCCTAATTGCTTGCCTTATTGCCTGCCTTATTGCCTGCCTAATTAACTGCCTAATTTCCTGCCTTATTGCCTGCCTAATTGCCTGCCTAATCAAATGCCTAATTGCCTGCCTATTTTACTGCTTAATTAACTGCCTAATTGCCTGCCTAATTAACTGCCTAATTGCCTGCCTAATTATTTGCTTATTGCCTGCCTAATTGCTTGCCTAATTGCCTGTCCAATTGCCTGCCTAATTAACTGCCTTATTGCCTGCCTAATTAACTGCCTAATTGCCTGCCTAATTAACTACCTAATTGCCTGCCTAATTGCCTGCTTAAATTCTTGCCTAATTAACTGCCTTATTGCCTGCCTAATTGCCTGCTTAATTGCATGCCTAATTAACTGACTAATAGCCTGTCTACATGCCTGCTTAATTAACTGTCTAATTGCCTGCCTAATTAACTGCCTTACTGCCTGCCTAATTTCCTGCCTTATTGCCTGCCCAGGTGCTTGCATGCCTAATTGCCTGCCTAATTAACTGCCTAATTGCCTGCCTAACTATCTGCTTAATTGCCTGCATAATTGCTTGCCTAATTGCCTGTCCAATTGCCTGCCTAATTATCTGCCTAATTGCCTGCCTAATTAACTACCTTATTGCCTGCCTAATTGCCTGCCTAAATGCTAGCATAATTAACTGCCTTATTGCCTGCCTAATTGCCTGCTCTATTGCCTGCCTTATTAACTGCCTAATTAACTACCAAATTGCCTGCCTAATTAACTGCCTGAAAGTGCCTAATTGTCTGCCTAAATAACTGCCTAATTTCCTGCCTTATTGCCTGCCTTATTGCTTGCAAGCCTAATTGCCTGCCTAATTAACTGCCTAATTGCCTGCCTAATTGCCTGTCTAACTATCTGCTTAATTGCCTGCCTAATTGCTTGCCTAATTGTCTGCCTAATTACCTGCCTAATTGCCTCCCTAATTAACTGCCTAATTGCCTGCCTAATTATCTGCCTAATTGCCTGCCTAATTAACAGCCTTACTGCCTGCCTAATTGCATGCCTGGCTAATTGCCTGGCTAATTAACTGCCTTAAAGTGCCTAATTGCCTGCCTAAATAACTGCCTAATTTCCTGCCTTATTGCCTGCCTAATTGCTTGCCTGCCTAATTGCCTGTCTAGTTAACTGTCTAATTGCCTGCCTAATTGCTTGCCTAATTGCCTGTCCAATTGTTTGCCTAATTATCTGCCTTATTGCCTGCCTAATTAACTACCTTATTGCC